>NC_064570.1:69132500-69317500 GCF_937001465.1 Orcinus orca
CAGAAAAAGAAGCAGGTTTAGGAAGCTCAAAGCATATAATATGGAAAAGAAAGGACAAAATAGCATTCTGAGCATTGGAATGTGGAACGTATAATGCTTGGCTTCTCACTTTCCCAAGGACATTAATAAGAGATTTATTCCAACTGTCAGAAGGATGAGTCAGTCTAATGTGGACATCTGCGTTACAATCCCAAGGTAAGTCTTCCTCACTTACGTAAGCAGGTTACATAAACTCCCTAAGGCTCAGTTTACTCCTCTGTGAAATAAGAATGTAAAATTGAGCCTATACCGTTAGATTCCAATAAGAATCAAACAAGACAGTACAGGTAAAATATTTAATACAGTGATATACAATAAGTACATAATATTTAACTTTTTAATATGATAAATTATCTAATAAGGTTATTCCTATAGAGGAATATATTTATGTTAGTTATCTACTGCTTCATTACAAATTACCCCCAAATTTCAATGGCTTAAAACAGGAAGCATGTATCATCTCACAGGAGTTTCTGAAGGTCCGGAATCCAGGAGCAGCTTAGCTGGGTTTTCCTGGCTCCACATCTCTTATGAGGTTGCAGTCAAAATGTTGGTTGGAGATGCAGACATAGACATCTGAAGGTTGTCAGGCCAGGAAGATTCACTTCCAAAGACTCACTCACATGGCTGTTGGCTGGAGGCCTTGGTAACTCATTGGCCAATGGCAGGAGCCCTCCTTGAGTGAGCAATTCAAGAGAAAGAAAGGAGTGACAGTATCTTGCATGACCTAGTCTCTGAAGTCCCACATCGCCACTTCTGCTTTTTTCTATTCATCACAAGCACATCACTAAGTCGGCTCACACTCAAGGAAAGGTGAACTGGACTTCTACCTCTTGAAGAGTATCACATCATTTGTGGAAATATTCAAAACCACCACAATTTTATTTGTGTATCATGTGCATATATCTCTAAGAAAGAGAGAACTATAATTAAAAATTTTCTTTTTTACTGATATAGGTGACATATAACATCATGTAAGTTTAAAGCATACTACACATTCATTTGATACATTTATACATTGCAAATCAAAACAACAAGATATCACCTCACACCTGTCAGAATGGCTATCATCAAAAAGTCTACAAATAACAAATTGCTGGTGAGGATGTAGAGGAAAGGGAACCCTTGCACATTGCTGATGGGAATGTAAATTGGTCCAGCCACTGCGGAAAACAGTATGGAGGTTCCTTAAATAACTAAAAATAGACCTACCATATGACCCAGCAAGTCCACTCCTGGGTATATATCTGAAGAAAATGAAAACACTAATTCAAAAAGACACTTGCACACCAATGTTCATAGCAGCACTATTTACAATAGGAAAGACATGGAAGCAACCCAAGTGCCCTTCAACAGATGAATGGATAAAGGTGTGGTATATACATACAATGGAATATTGCTCAGCCATAAAAAAGAATGAAATTCTGCCATTTGCAGTAACATGGATGGAACTAAGAATATTATGCTTAGTAAAATAAATCAGACAGAGAAACACAAATACTGTATGATATCACTTATACCTGGAATATAAAAAATAATATGAATGAATGTATATAGGAAAACATAGACAGACTGATAGATATAGAAAACAAACTAGTGGTTACCAGAGGGGAGAAAGAAGGGCAAATTGAGGGTATGGGATGAAGAGATACAAACTACTATGTATAAAATAGATAAGCAGGCTTCCCTGGTGGCGCAGTGGTTAAGAATCCACCTGCCAATGCAGGGGACATGGGTTTGAGCCCTGGTCTGGGAAGATCCCACATGCCGTGGAGCAACTAAGCCCGTACGCCACAACTACTGAGCCTGTGCTCTAGAGCCCGCAAACCACAACTACTGAGACTGTGTGCCACAACTACTGAAACCCGCACGCCTAGAGCCCATGCTCCACAAGAGAAGCCACTGCAATGAGTAGCCCGCACACCACAATGAAGAGTAGCCCCCACTCACTGCAACTAGAGAAAGCCCGCACGTAGCAACGATGACCCAACGCAGCCAAAAATAAATAAATAAAATATTTCTAATAAAAAAATAAAATAGATAACCAACAAATATATATTGTATAGTACAGGGAAATATAGCCATTATTTTATAATAACTTTTAATAGAGTATAATCTGTAAAAATACTGAAGCACTCTGTGACATGCCTACAACTAATATTATAAATCAACTATACTTCAATTTATAAAAATAAATTTTAAAAAATTTTTAAAAAAGAAAGGGGGGGGATAAAGAGGAAAACAAGAAAGAGGAAGAAGAAGGGCTGTTGAATTTAGGGTGTTATGGGAGATCAGAGACATAAATAGAATATGTATAAATAACTACGCCTGAGCTGCAAATGACAGCTCGTAGAAATTAAGCATATGCTCAGGGAATACCAGGCACTGTGTTACTTCATTAAATCCTCATAATATTTCTAGAAGTTTGTTATTATTATTTTCACTTTAGTGGGAAAACTAGGACTCAAAGGGAATAAATAACTTATCTTTAAGGTCACACAGCTAGATAGCGATAGACCCAAAATTGGAACCCAGAACTCTGACACCAAAGCCTCTGCATTGCATCTCATTGATGACATGTGACCATGCCAATGCCAAATTGGAAAGTCCAGATTCTGGCCCCCAGTAATTGCTTTCATACTTCTCTAACCTAAGTCTCTACAATTGTATGCAAGAAGCTATGGGACCGGTTTCAGATGGTGTTACATTTTCATAATCTTAGTGCAGAACTGAAAAGAGCAATTTTCCCACTCATCCAAGAGTAACATAGACATGAATTGAATTAGTTGTGTCTCTAGACAATAAAAGAGAATAAGCTGATTTTAAAAAGGAAAAAATTTATATCTTAAAGCAGCTTTTCAGACAAGCCCACATTGTCTTTATTCCAAGGACAAGAACCAGAACCCGCCTAATAGTCTCTGACTCATAATTTTGATACCTGATATACTTCTAAACATGCAAGTCATATCCTACACTGTCCTGATAAGGCAAGGAATAGTGAATAACATTAATTGTGTCACAATATTTTTCCTTTTGTAAAGTTAATTCATATTAATAACGGTTATTCCATTAGAGTTACCATTATTATTACTTTATATCATTTGATTCCCATTTGGGAGCCAAAGAATTATAATGTGTGGGGCATTGTGTTATATAATAACCAAGGTACCAAGGTGAGTACATGGTGGACTTCCAAGAAAACATGAGAAGATGGTATTCTCTACTCAATTATTATGCCATAAGTGAATAATGCACTTTCTCTCTGGATGATCCCATCAAACTTCAGAGTTTCATATATCACCTCTGTGCTGATAATTTCCAAGTTCATATACTCAGCACTGAACTCTCTCTTGAGATCCAGTTATTATATATTATTGACTGCTTATATGTCCAATATGATTCTCAAATTTAATAACTGCAAAACAGAACTACTGATCTGTTTTCCTCCAGTCTTTTAGGGCTCTTCCACTTAGATTACTCAAGTCAAAAACCTAGGAGTCTTGATTCTTTTTTTCCCTCATCATCTACATCCAATTCATTAGCTAGTCATATTGGCCTCATCTCCAAAGTATACTGAATCCATCCACTTACTTCCAGCTACAATGCTACCTTTCTAGTCCAAGTTACCATCATTTCTCACTTAGACTATTACAATAGAACTGCTCAGCTGGCTTATTCCCATGACTCTCCTAAATTAAGTCTCATTAGAGCAAGCTGCTTAAAACTATCCAAAAAGCTCCTGATGCATTTAAAATAAAATCAATACGCGTTACCTTAGCCTATTAATATTAATTTGAACTGTTTCTCTATATCAGTTTGGGCTCAGTCAAAGAAGAGATCCATTATGAGTGATACAGAATAAGATTTATCGTAGAGGTCTGACACTGGGCAATGTGAGAGCTAGTAAAAGAGTCTATGGGACGGTGGGGAAGATGGCGGAAGAGTCAGACGCGGAGATCACCTTCCTCCCCACAGATATATCAGAAATACATCTATACGTGGAACAACTCCTACAGAACGCCTACTGAACACTGGCAGAAGACCTCAAACCTCCCAAAAGGCAAGAAACTCCCCACGTACCTGGGTAGGGCAAAAGAAAAAACAGAGACAAAAGAATAGGGACGGCACCTGCACCAGTGGGAGGGAGCTATGAAGGAGGAAAGTTTCCACAAACTAGGAAGCCCCTTCGCGGGCGGAGACTGCGGGTGGCGGAGGGGGGAAGCTTCGGATCCGCGGAGGAGAGCACAGCAACAGGGCTGCGGAGGGCAAAGCGAAGAGATTCCCGCACAGAGGATCGGTGCCGACCTGCACTCACAAGCCCGAGAGGCTTGTCTGCTCACCTGCCGGGGCCACCAGGGCTGGGAGCTGAGGCTCGGGCTTCGGTCGGATCGCAGGGAGAGGACTGGGGTTGGCGGCGTGAACACAGCCTGCAGGGGGTTAGTGCGCCACGGCTACACGGGAAGGAGTCCGGGAAAAAGTCTGGAGCTGCCGAAGAGGCAAGAGACTTTTTCTTACCTCTTTGTTTCCTGGTGCACGAGGAGAGGGGATTAAGAGCGCTGCTTAAAGGAGCTCCAGAGACGGGCGTGAGCCGCGGCTAAAACTGCGACCCCAGAGACAGGCATGAGACGTTAAGGCTGCTGCTGCCGCCACCAAGAAGCCTGTGTGCGAGCACAGGTCACTATCCACACCTCCCCTCCCGGGAACCTGTGCAGCCCGCCACTGCCAGGGTCCTGGGATCCAGGGACAACTTCCCTGGGAGAACGCACGGCGCACCTCAGGCTGGTGCACCGTCATGCCGGCCTCTACCGCCGCAGGCCCGCCCCGCACTCCTTGCCCCTCCCTCCCACCCCCCGCCCGGCCTGAGTGAGCCAGAGCCCTCGAATCAGCGGCTCCTTTAACCCCGTTCTGTCTGAGCGAAGAACGGATGCCCTCCGGCGACCTACACGCAGAGGCGGGGCCAAATCCAAAGCTGAGCCCCGAGAGCTGGTCAAACAAAGAAGAGAAAGGGAAATCTCTCCCAGCAGCCTCAGGAGCAGCGGATTAAAGCTCCACAAACAACTTGATGTACCCTGCATCTGTGCAATACCTGAATAGACAACCAATCATCCCAAATTGAGGAGGTGGACTTTGAGAGCAAGATTTATGATTTTTTTCCCCTTTTCCTCTTTTTATGAGTGTGTATGTGTATGCTTCTGTGTGAGATTTTGTCTGTATAGCTTTGCTTTCACCATTTGTCCTAGGGTTCTATCCGCCCGTTTTTCTTTTGTTTTGTTTACTTTAAAAAAATTTTTTTTCTTAATAATTATTTTTTATTTTAATAACTTTATTTTATTTTATCCTCTTTCTTCCTTCCTTCCTTCCTTCCTTTCTTTCTTTCTTTCCTTCTTTCTTTCTTTCTTTCTTTCTATTTTTTCTCCCTTTTATTCTGAGCCGTGTGGATGAAAGGCTCTTGGTGCTGCAGCCAGGAGTCAGTGCTGTGCCTCTGAGGTGGGAGAGACAACTTCAGGACACTGGTCCACAAGAGACCTCCCAGCTCCACATAATAACAAACGGCGAAAATCTCCCAGGGATCCCCTCCTCAACACCAACACCCAGCTTCACTCAACGACCAGCAAGCTACAGTGCTGGACACCCTATGCCAAACAACTAGCAAGACAGGAACACAACCCCACCCATTAGCAGAGACGCTGCCTAAAATCATAATAAGTCCACAGACACCCCAAAACACACCACCAGACGTGGACCTGCCCACCAGAAAGACAAGATCCAGCCTCATCCACCAGAACACAGGCACTAGTTCCCTCCACCAGGAAGCCTACACAACCCACTGAACCAACTTTAGCCACTGGGGACAGACACCAAAAACAACGGGAACTACGAACGTGCAGCCTGAAAAAAGGAGACCCCAAACACAGTAAGATAAGCAAAATGAGAGACAGAAAAACATACAGCAGATGAAGGAGCAAGATAAAAACCCACCAGACCTAACAAATGAAGAGGAAATA
This sequence comes from Orcinus orca, assembly GCF_937001465.1. NCBI lineage: Eukaryota > Metazoa > Chordata > Mammalia > Artiodactyla > Delphinidae > Orcinus > Orcinus orca. The sequence goes on from NC_064570.1 coordinate 69,138,545, forward strand.
GGCAGTCTACCTGAGAAAGAATTTAGAATAATGATAGTAAAGGTGATCCAAAATCTTGGAAACAGAATAGACAAAATGCAAGACACATTTAACAAGGACCTAGAAGAACTAAAGATGAAACAAGCAATGATGAACAACACAATAAAAGAAATGAAAAAAACTCTAGATAGGATCAATAGCAGAATAACTGAGGCAGAAGAACGGATAAGTGACCTGGAAGATAAAATAGTGGAAATAACTACTGCAGAGCAGAATAAAGAAAAAAGAATGAAAAGAACTGAGGACAGTTTCAGAGACCTCTGGGACAACATTAAACGCACCAACATTCAAATCATAGGGGTTCCAGAAGAAGAGAAAAAGAAAGGGACTGAGAAAATATTTGAAGAGATTATAGTTGAAAACTTCCCTAATATGGGAAAGGAAATAGTTAATCAAGTCCAGGAAGCACAGAGAGTCCCATACAGGGTATATACAAGGAGAAACAGGCCAAGACACATATTAATCAAACTGTCAAAAATTAAATACAGAGAAAACATATTAAAAGCAGCAAGGGAAAAACAACAAATAACACACAAGGGAATCCCCATAAGGTTAACAGCTGATCATTCAGCAGAAACTCTGCAAGCCAGAAGGCAGTGGCAGGAGATATTTAAAGTGATGAAAGAGAAAAACCTACAACCAGCATTACTCTACCCAGCAAGGACCTCATTCAGATTTGATGGAGAAATTAAAATCTTTACAGACAAGCAAAAGCTGACAGAGTTCAGCACCACCAAACCAGCTTTACAACAAATGCTAAAGGACCTTCTCTAGGCAACAAACAGAAGAGAAGGAAAAGTCCTACAATAACAAACCCAAAACAATTAAGAAAATGGGCATAGGAACATACAAATCGATAATTACCTTAAATGTAAATGGATTAAATGCTCCCACCAAAAGACACAGATTGGCTGAATGGATACAAAAACAAGACCCATATATATGCTGTCTACAAGAGACCCACTTCAGACCTAGAGACATATACAGACTGAAAGTGAGGGGATGGAAAAAGATATTCCATGCAAATGGAAACCAAAAGAAAGCTGGAGTAGCAATTCTCATATCAGACAAAACAGACTTTAAAATAAAGACTATTAGAAGAGACAAAGAAGGACACTACATAATGATCAAGGGACCGATCTAAGAAGATATAACAGTTGTAAATATTTATGCACCCAACATAGGAGCACCTCAGTACATAAGGCAAATACTAACAGCCATAAAAGGGTAAATCGACAGTAACACATTCATAGTAGGGGACTTTAACACCCCACTTTCACCAATGGACAGATCATTCAAAATGAAAATAAATAAGAAACACAAGCTCTAAATGATATATTAAACAAGATGGACATAATTAATATTTATAGGACATTCCATCCAAAAACAACAGAATACACATTTTTCTCAAGTGCTCATGGAACATTCTCCAGGATAGATCATATCTTGAGTCACAAATCAAGCGTTGGTAAATTTAAGAAAATTGAAATTGTATCAAGTATCTTTTCCAACCACAATGCTATGAGACTAGATATCAATTACAGGAAAAGATCTGTAAAAAATACAAATACATGGAGGCTAAACAATACACTACTTAATAACAAAATGATCACTGAAGAAATCAAAGAGGAAATCAAGATATACCTAGAAACAAATGACACTGGAGGCACGATAACCCAAAGCCTATGGGATGCAGCAAAAGCAGTTCTAAGAGGGAAGTTTATAGCAATAGAATCCTACTTTAAGAAACAGGAAACATCTCGAATAAACAACCTAAACTTGCACCTAAAGCAATTAGAGAAAGAAAAACCAAAAAACCACAAAGTTAGCAGAAGGAAAGAAATCATAAAAATCAGATCAGAAATAAATGAAAAAAGAATGAAGGAAACGATAGCAAAGATCAATAAAACTAAAAGCTGTTTTTTTTGAGAAGACAAACAAAATTGATAAACCATTAGCCAGACTCATCAAGAAAAAAAGGGAGAAGACTCAAATCAATAGAATTAGAAATGAAAAAGGAGAAGTAACAACTGACACTGCAGAAATACAAAAGATCATGAGAGATTACTACAAGCAACTCTATGCCACTAAAATGGACAACCTGGAAGAAATGGACAAATTCTTAGAAATGCACAACCTGCCAAGACTGAATCAGGAAGAAATAGAAAATATGAACAGACCAATCACAAGCACTGAAATTGAAACTGTGATTTAAAATCTTCCAACAAACAAAAGCCCAGGACCAGATGGCTTCACAGGCAAATTCTATCAAACATTTAGAGAAGAGCTAACACCTATCCTTCTCAAACTCTTCCAAAATATAGCAGAGGGAGGAACACTCCCAAATTCCTTCTACGAGGCCACCATCACCTTGATACCAAAACCAGACAAGGATGTCACAAAGAAGAAAACTACAGGCCAATATCACTGATGAACATAGATGCAAAAATCCTCAACAAAATACTAGCAAACAGAATCCAATAGCACATTAAAAGGGTCATACACCATGATCAAGTGGGGTTTATTCCAGGAATGCAAGGATTCTTCAATATACGCAAATCTATCAATGTGATAAACCATATTAACAAATTGAAGGAGAAAAACCATATGATCATCTCAATAGATGCAGAGAAAGCTTTTGACAAAATTCAACACTCATTTATGATAAAAACCCTGCAAAAAGTAGGCATAGAGGGAACTTTCCTCAACATAATAAAGGCCATATATGACAAACCCACAGCCAACATCGTCCTCAATGGTGAAAAACTGAAAGCATTTCCACTAAGATCAGGAACAAGACAAGGTTGCCCACTCTCACCACTCTTATTCAACATCGTTTTGGAAGTTTTAGCCACAGCAATCAGAGAAGAAAAGGAAATAAAAGGAATCCAAATCGGAAAAGAAGAAGTAAAGCTGTCACTGTTTGCAGATGACATGACACTATACATAGAGAAGCCTAAAGATGCTACCAGAAAACTACTAGAGCTAATCAATGAATTTGGTAAAGTTGCAGGATACAAAATTAATGCACAGACATCTCTAGCATTCCTATACACTAATGATGAAAAATCTGAAAATGAAATCAAGAAAACACTCCCATTTACCATTGCAACAAAAAGAATAAAATATCTAGGAATAAACCTATCTAAGGAGACAAAAGACCTGTATGCAGAAAATTATAAGACACTGATGAAAGAAATTAATGATGATACAAATAGATGGAGAGATACACCATGTTCTTGCATTCGAAGAATCAACATTGTGAAAAATACTCTACTACCCAAAGCAATCTACGGATACAATGCAATCCCTACCAAACTACCACTGGCATTCTTCACAGAACTAGAACAAAAAATTTCACAATTTATATGGAAACACAAAAGACCCCGAATAGCCAAAGCAATCTTGAGAACGAAAAACGGAGCTGGAGAAATCAGGCTCCCTGACTTCAGACTATACTACAAAGCTACAGTAATCAAGACAGTATGGTACTGGCACAAAAACAGAAATATAGATCAATGGAACAGGATAGAAAGCCCAGAGATAAACCCACACACATATGGTCACCTTATCTTTGATAAGGGAGGCAGGAATGTACAGTGGAGAAAAGGACAGACTCTTCAATAAGTGGTGCAAGGAAAACTAGACAGGTACATGTAAAAGTATGAGATTAGAACACTCCCTAACACCATACACAAAAATAAACTCAAAATGGATTAAAGACCTAAATGTAAGGCCAGAAACTATCAAACTCTTAAAGGAAAACATAGGCAGAACACTCTATGATATAAATCACAGCAAGGTCCTTTATGACCCACCTCCTAGAGTAATGGAAATAAAAATAAACAAATGGGACCTAATGAAACTTCAAAGCTTTTGCACAGCAAAGGAAACCATATACAAGACCAAAAGACAACCCTCAGAATGGGAGAAAATATTTGCAAATGAAGCAACTGACAAAGGATTAATTTCCAAAATTTACAAGCAGCTCATGCAGCTCAATAACAAAAAAAAACAAACAACCCAATCCAAAAATGGACAGAAGACCTAAATAGACATTTCTCCAAAGAAGATATACAGAGTGCCAACAAACACATGAAAGAATGCTCAACATCATTAATCATTAGAGAAATGCAAATCAAAACTACAATGAGATATCATCTCACACCAGTCAGAATGGCCATCATCAAAAAGTCTAGAAATAATAAATGCTGCAGCGGGTGTGGAGAAAAGGGAACACTCTTGCACTGCTGGTAGGAATGTGAATTGGTACAGCCACTATGGAGAACAGTATGGAGGTTCCTTAAAACACTACAAATAGAACTACCATATGACCCAGCAATCCCACTACTGGGCATATACCCTGAGAAAACCATAATTCAAAAAGAGTCATGTACCGAAACGTTTATTGCAGCTCTATTTACAATAGCCAGGAGATGGAAACAACCTAAGTGTCCATCATCGGATGAATGGCTAAAGAAGATGTGGCACATATATTCAATGGAATATTACTCAGCCATAAAAAGAAATGAAATTCAGTTATTTGTAGTGAGGTGGATGGACCTGGAGTCTGTCATACAGAGTGAAGTAGGTCAGAAAGAGAAAGACAAATACCGTATGCTAACACATATATATGGAATCTACGAAAAAAAAATTGTCATGAAGAACCTAGGGGTAAGACAGGAATAAAGACACAGATCTAGTAGAGAATGGACTTGAGGATATGGGGAGGGGGAAGGGTAAGCTGTGACAAAGTAAGAGAGTGGCATGGACATATATACACTACCAAACGTAAAATAGATAGCTAGTGGGAAGCAGCCGCATAGCACAGGGAGATCAACTCGGTGCTATGTGACCACCTAGAGGGGTGGGATAGGGAGGGTGGGAGGGAGGGAGACTTAAGAGGGAAGAGATATGGGGACACATGTATATGTATAACTGATTCACTTTGTTATAAAGCAGAAACTAACACACCATTGTAAAGGAATTATACTCCAATAAAGATCTAAAGAAAAAAAAGAATTATATTGAATAGTTTTATAATTAGTGTTTACATGTACTTTAATACATAACATCATATTGATGTTTGGGAAGAAGAGATACATAGGAAGAAAGGCTGAGGGTAGAATGTGGTGGGGTCAGAAGAGAGGGAGAGGGAGAAGAAAAAGGAGAGAGAGGGAAAAAAAAAATAGTGTCTATGTAAGGATGTTGTTCCTGTATCTGATGCTGCGAAAGGAAGGATGAACATGAAGTGAGGGAGGGCAAGAATGAGCTGAAACCTTCAAGGATAGGCTAGAAGCCATGAGAATGAAGTAGAACTTGTGTCTGTCTCAATTTCAATGACGTGAGTGACCTGCAGAAGAAGCTGATGCTCTTCATCCTGGCTTTGCACACATACCTGGCCTACATTTAGGAGGAACTGAAGGAGACCCAGCAGCAGCTGGAGTACCTGCAAGCTCAGCTGCTGTTCCATGACAGCACCGTGAGCCAGCAGGTCAGAGACGATGTGTGTGGACAATGTCTACACGTGGACATTCTGAACACAGATGTGACTGCTGCTTTGCTTACGTCTTCCAAATCTCATGCAAGGGTCTCCCCTATTCAGAATCATATAAGGAAGGCAAGGCTCCAAGCTCTAGCTCAGGTAGATTAACACAGTATAAGCCTACCACTAGCCACCTCCTGTGAATCTGGCCCAAACACACCTCTTTTAACCATACTTAAATTATAAATAATGACAGTAGAAAAATTATGTTTCTGCCTAATCTTTCTAGCTGAGTCACCCTCTCTGATTGATATCTTGTAATTTAAACACTGAGATATAAGAAGTGGTTTGCTGATAAATGTTTAGTAACGAGTTCTCTGAGGAATTACAAACCATGATCATACTGTTTGCCAGTTTCCATTGTATAAATACTCCCACCATGCTCAATTTCATGGCACCAAATGTGATATCACTGAAAGCAGAGTTGAAAAGAAATACACAGTAGCACATCAATATGTTGTATTTCCATTACTCAGCCATAAAAAAAAGAATGAAATAATGCCATTTGCAACACATGGATGGACCATGTTAGAGACTATCATACTAAGTGAAGTAAGCCAGACAGAGAAAGACAAACATCATATGATATCACTTATATGTGGACTCTAAAATATGATACAAATGAACTTATTTACAAAACAGAAACAGACTCACAGACATAGAAAACAAACCAAAGGGGAAAGGGAAGGAGGAGGGGTAAATTAGGAGTTTGGGGTTAACAGCTACACACTGCTGTAGATAAAATAGATAAACAACAGTAACCTACTGAATAGCACAGGGAACAATATTCAATATCTTATAATAACCTATAACAGAAAAAAATCTGAAAAATTATATATATATATATGAACTGAATCACTTTGCTGTACACATGAAACTAACACAACATTGTAAATCAAGTAGACTTCAATAACAATATATATATTATATATGTATTTTATATAATATATATTTTAATATATATAATATATTATATATATTATATATATAGTATTCCCACCTTACAGATACCATATATATAAACAACCTCAAGAATACAAACAATAGTAAAATGTAATATACCTAATTATAAAGTGATGAGTTTGGGGTATTTGTTACCATTATTTTAATGTAATTTATTTAATTATAAGTTTAGATAATTTAATTTCATATTGACTCTGCTAAGTAGAGAATAGCTATCGCAGAGGATGGCACTGAAAGGTATTTGGGAAGTGCTTGGTGAAGATCAGTCCCTTGCAAGGCAAATATCTTCTCAGGGAGAAGAAGGGCTGCTTCCGGCGAGGGAAACTCAGCATAATTTAGAGGTTAAAGAGCCCTAGCTTCATGAGAATTTTCCCATATATCTTTCTCTCAATTTTCAGGGTCCCATTCCTTCCCAATCCAAGCCCTAAATTGACACAAAAGAACTTGAGAGATTGGGAATTCAATTTATCCTGCTATTTAGCCATATACAAGTCTAGACTTTGGGGGTGTTTGTTTTCGGAAATCGCAGTCCTACAGCTACAGGAGATAAGTGGGTTTTTTTATAACAGTAATAGAAGTTATCTGGAAATTTGAAGCCCTATACTCATCATTTTCGTTCTACCTCTATTCCAGTGCATATATAAGCAACCACTCAATCCCATTTCACTCTCAATTTTCATTAAAATGTTTTACGGCAGCAAATACTTGATCCCCTAAGGGTCTTTTACAGACATTTGATTACAGGTAACTACAGGTGGTAATATTATTAACTGTTTACCTCTGCACGCTATGAACTACCAGTGTCTCCTTTACCACTGGAAACAGGATTATTATGTCTCTAAATTTAATCAGATCAGAGAAACAATTCCTGAGAATAAAGAACTAATTCAGAGAACCAGTTCAGAAACTCTTTTTTAGGGTCCTATTTTTCTGGAACCACTTCCTGTACCAAATTCTGTGGAGTTAGGGTTTGATCAAAAGCTATTAGACGAGTTTGACCTTAAGCAATTGCAGAAGGTGGTCAAACAGTCTGTATAAGGCTGCTGCTTCCATACCTGGTACCTCGCTCAATGTTAGCAAGGCCGGTAATCTGGAAGAAAAGATAGGTGGAAGAGAGCGATGACTAATGTGAACTTGAAAGAACAAGCTGGACACCGAAAGTAGGAACTTGGAGCCCCCTTATGTTTCTCACTACCTCCAGGCCTCCAACTTGGATGATAATGGGTGATCTGCAGTAGATGCTTGCACCTTCACCACACAAACACGTGGTCCAGGATTCAGAGACACTTAGGGAGCAGTCTGGCAGGAGCTGGAAGAACTGCAAGCATGCCTGCCACCACATGCTGCTAAGGTGAGTCAGCAAATCAGCAACAAGAATATGGGAAATGCAACAGTGCCAGATGGTACACCAACCCTCTGCATATAAACGTGGATACTGCTTTTCAAATGTTGCTATGGCCAACCCTAATCTATGACTGTACAGGGAAGGGAGTTCTGGCAAATGTAGTTGCAGCTTAGCTAAACAGACAAGTACTAAATCACCACACTGCTCCACCTCTATGACATTGCACTCCACTACATCTTTCTGCTCTAAGAATATATAACAATTCATTTCCACCTCAGGGCCTTTATACTTGGCCGCTCCTTCTGCCTGAAGCGCTCTTTCCCCAGATACTAGCATACCTAGCTTCTTCTCATCATTCATTTCTCCACTCACCTCTTCCCTTATATAAAGCATCTCTTGTTCCTGGTCGCTTTCTGTAGTGAACATTTTTAGTTACTTAGCCAGCATCAATTCCTCCCTCTTTCCTTAATAATAGCAGATAGATCTTTCCCAGGTATCTACCCACTCCCATGCAGCCCCTCTCTTCCAGATCCAGGGATGGACCCTGATTGATTTACAGTATCAGAAGATTTTACTCCCAGCCTCAGTAATTGATACAGTGATGGGCAAAAGCCTTAAGTTAATGAATCTCAGTACCTTTTACTAAAATGCAGAAGCCCTGCTGAATATGAACAAGAACACATGGGACCCTGACACATGATTCCTGCCAGTAGACAGCCTCCTACCCAGCCCTAAGATGAAGCCTCTTCTGTGGACTACAGAACAGAAGGGTGAGAAAATTGGGTCAGTGTTAACACTGCTAATCTCCTAGATCAACTAACCCCCAACCTTTATTACCTCTGTATTTTCAGCGAAGTGAACCAATACATTCCCATGTTATTTAAGCCACTTTGATTGGGGTTTTTTTGTTTGTTTGTTTTGGGGAGTTTTTTCTATTGAGTTATAATTGACACATACCTTTTTTAACAAAAATCATCGTACATGATGCAACCCTATCATACTGTACTGTTTTATTGTCTTCAAAGCAAGTGTTGCTATCTGTAATTATCTTGTTTGTTTACTGTTTGTCTTTTTTTTTAAATGTCTGCCACCTCCACTAGAATATAAGCTCAATGCAAGTACAGACTTTGAGTATTTTATTCCAAACTCCTAGAGCAATGCCCAGCAAACATAAGAACACAAAAACACCTAAGGAATTAATGAGAAAACGGATCTCGATAGTCTTCTCTTTCTATGGAATGTAAAATATAGAGCAGGTACCAGCGCTGTCATCTAATAATGGTGTGTTTTAATTCTGTTGGGCCACCAATCCCAAATTTGCCTTTCTTTTGTTCTGCCTTGATCATTTTGTTTAGAGCTGAGCTCTACGTGGAATGGTTGTGAGTATAACATAATTGCTAAATGACTAGCATATCTGGCATTGTAAAGCATCATGGGCGTTCAACTGAAAACTTATAGCTGAAGACTGAGATTGCTACGTAAGGCAACGGCTTTTTTTTTTTTTTTTTTTGCGGTACGCGGGCCTCTCACTGTTGTGGCCTCTCCCGTTGCGGAGCACAGGCTCCGGACGCGCAGGCTCAGCGGCCATGGCTCACGGGCACAGCCGCTCCGCGGCATGTGGGATCTTCCCAGACCGGGGCACGAACCCGCGTCCCCTGCATCGGCAGGCGGACTCTCAACCACTGCGCCACCAGGGAAGCCCACAGCTAACTTTTTAATGTTTCTCATTTCCCTAAGCAGGAGGTACTGATTTTCCACTTAAGCATACCAAAAACACAGCCGCTGTTTTTCCATTAAAGAGTCTCTAAAGACTCTAAGAATTCATCAGCTGGCTGTGAGGGTTACAGTTTTGGAAAGGAAAGCAACAGCAGAGCTAATCCATAGGAAGATAAATAAACCTGCTCATCCACCCTTAGGACTTATTTTCCAATTTTCCTACTGCTTCTCCTCACTTGGTTTCTTCACAGCTTAGAAAAGTGGGTAGTACAAAGGGTCATAGTTTCCGAAACACATGCTTTCTCACGTAATCTGTAATGTGCCAGAAGACATGGGAACTAGAAGTGGAAACTCCAGAAACCTGGAAGTTATTGACATTGTGGAGGTACTAGATGCAACAATAGGCTTCACCATCAATCGTAGTGGTGGTGGCATATTACTACTCCACCACTATTAATGGTAATAATGGCTAACACTTATCCAGCACTTACTATGGACTGCACACTGTGTTAAGGGCATCACCGATTTTAATGCGTTTAATCCCCACCACAACTCTTTTGCAAATAATATTATTTATGCCGATTTTAGAGACAAAGAAACTAATGCAGAGAGAGATTAAATAACTCACTAAGTGTCGTTGTGCTAGAAGTTAAAGTAATATGCCATAAGAAAAGAGACTTGGGTGTAGGGGGAGGTCAGGGAACTATTGTCCTGGAATTAGATATAGCAGACATCACTGTTACTTGTGTCACATCATCTCTGTATGGGCTTAGACTCAACTACTGCCAGCATCCTGCTTCAAGCCTGAGCTTCTCATCTTTCCACATTCTGCCCAAGTACCTTCTCCCAGGTTGCCAGAGGTCACTTGGCCCTCTTTCTAGGTCAGCTGAGAAACAAACACATTCAGGAGGCAACCGTCAACCGATGGGGGACAGAACTAGTGGATAAATGCCCTAGCCTCCATCTTTCAGAGGGGCAATTCTTCCCTGCCTCACTCTGCCAACTCTCGACCACCTGCTTGCTGAATCACCTTCCAAGTAAACTACCTCTCCCCCAGGTCCTTTTCTTAGGCTCTGCTTTGGGGGAAGCCAACCATGACACATTTGATCCTTCTAACTAAATAAATGATGTAATAAACATAGTTTTAACTTCATCACATTTATCAAAATTTAGCAACATGCTCATTACATTGTTCTGATTGCTTTTAATAATTTGTTTTAAAAATCTTAGGAACTAGCAGATTTGGGGACAGAGAAATTGTGGGGCTTTTAAAAAGAACTATTTTTAGCACTTGCTGAAATATTTCATACTAAAGAGAAAATCCTTTCACTCAGCAAGACACTGATTAGATCTTTAGGTAACTGTTCCTATAGCAACACTCTACTCTGCAATATTCAATTATTTTTCAAGCCCACCTCCTCAACCGGAGACCAGAGTTCATCACATATAGCCATGCTTTCCAACTCTGTCTTTCAATGAAATGCTTCTTCTTTGTCAGCATATGTCTACAATTTTCCCTTATTTCTTTTCATCTTATTTCAATAGTGAATTTAATTAGTTGAAAACATTTCACTAAAGCTATTCTGTATATTGGTATAAGATGTTTAATGATATAAGAAAAATAGGGACTTCCCTGGCAGTCCAGTGGTTAGGACTCTGTGCTTCCACTGCAGGGGGCATGGGTTCAATCCCTGGTCGGGGAACTAAGATCCCACATGCCGTGCAGACAAATAATAATAATAATAATAATAATAACAGCACTGTTTTATTAACCAAATATTCAAGACCTTCTACAGATGTGCTCCAAACCTACCTATTACTAGCACTTGCTCTTCCTGGAGGCAGGAGGCTTGAGTTGTAATATATACTTGGGTGCTGTCAGCAGCTGTATTTTCACTTTTCACCTGAACCAGAGAAGCAGAGGAAGTCAATCAGCCATGAGAGAGGCAGCTGGATAGAGAGGAACAGAGAAAGAAGGCTCTTCAGGTGTTCGATTTGAGATTCCAGTTCTATCCTTACAGCTGAGTGCAGCCCTGATCTTCTGATCCATGAAATGCTTTGTGTCCTTTCTTACTTAAGGTAGTTTAAAGAGTTCATTACTTCAAACAAAAGAGTCGCATCACAGGAGCCTCTAGGAAATAATTAAATCTACAGTGAAGAAAAGCACTGCCAGGGCTTTCCTGGTGGCGCAGTGGTTGAGAGTCTGCCTGCCGATGCAGGGGACACGGGTTCGTGCCCCGGTCCGGGAAGATCCCACATGCCGCGGAGCGGCTGGGCCCGTGAGCCATGGCCGCTGAGCCTGCGCATCCAGAGCCTGTGCTCTGCAACGGGAGAGGCCACAACAGTGAGAGGCCCGCGTACCGCAAAAAAAAGAAAGAAAGAAAGAAAGAAAAGCACTGCCTGTGGAATTTGCCTTGGTAAATAGATACCAGATAGTATCCTATCCCACAGAAACCAAGTGCTGGAGATTATCTTTCAAGACAGGGGGCTTGCAGGCACCCAGAGCTCTTTAGCTTGTCATGAATTGTGATATCTTTAATAGTATTTTGTTTGAAGGAAGGAGAATTAGAAGTGAGGTAAGGAGTTTAGGGCTTCTCTGGTGGCCCAGTGGTTAAGAATCCACCTGCCAGTGCAGGGGACATGGGTTCAATCCCTGATCCGGGAAGATCCCACATACCACGGAGCAATTAAGCCCATGAGCCACAACTACTGAGCCTGTGCTCTAGAGCCCACGAGCTACAACTACTGAGCCCACGTGCCACAACTACTGAAGCCCACACACCTAGAGCCAATGCTCAACAAGAGAAGCCACCACAATGAGAAGCCCACGCACCGCAACGAAGTGGGGTCCCCGCTCGCTGCAACTAGAGAAAGCCCACGTGCAGCAACGAAGACCAAACACAGCCAAAGATAAAAATAAATAAATAAATTTATTAAAAAAAAGAAGTGAGGTAAGGAGTTTAGATGAGGGTATTACAGAAAAAGTGAGGGAATATTGTCCCAATTTCTTTCCTCCCAGCTTACTCTTCACCAAAGATTCCAAAGTATACCTCTCAAACATGATTGTTCTAAGATCATTCCTTCAGACTGCCCTATACCACTTCTTGGGAAATCAGTTATTTTGTGGTTTTTCAGAGAAACATTCATTAAACAAATGAAAATCCAAGGGTTTCTTCTCCACCTCCTCTGCTATGAATTTTCAAAACAAACATACACCATGAAAATACAGTCCTATTACCCTGTTTACAGCACAAATAGAGTTGAACGTAGGGCAATTCACAAAAAGCATTTGGAGCTCCCATTTCTGCCACTCCCTAACAATGTTATTTTATGCAAAGAACTTAAATTCTCCAGAACAGGGTTCTTTATATTTAAAATGAAAGAGTTGCCACCATGTGATTCAGCAATTGCATTGTTAGATATTTCTCCAACTGATTTGAAAAGTAATGCTTTATTCGTAATTGCCAAAAACCAAAAAGTCCCCACCCCCCATACATACCCAAGATGTCCCTTGATAGATGGATAAACTATGGTACATATATGCACTGGAATATTATTCCACAGTAAAAAATAAAGAGCTATTAAGCCATAAAAAATAAAATAAAGTAAAATAAAATAGTTGTATTAGAAGATTTTTAAGGCGTCTCCCAATAATAAAAGTCACATTCTACCTAAATCCATTGGCCAAACACCACTCTCAGACACGATGATCCTGGAGGAGCCAATACAACAGAGAACTGACCTGTGGAGTGGGCTTCATCCTGAGAGCCACACAACCCTGGTTGCAACACCCCAAGTTACCACCCAGCCTACTTTGCAGCTACTTGCATCTACAGCTAAAACCATGCTTTAGCAACTATGCCTGCACCTGAAAATAGAGCACTGATTTGTGTGAACTACCCAGGTCTAGAATCAAGACTGAAAAATCTACTGACTTTTAACAGTGATTCCCTAACTATGTTTTCTTTATTTTGTTTTCTTTTTTTTAATTCATTTTTGGCTACATCGGGTCTTCGTTGCTGTGCACGGGCTTTCTCTAGTTGCCGCGAGCAGGGGCTATACTTTGGTGCAGTGCAGGGGCTTCTCTTGTTGCAGAGCATGGGCTCTAGGTGTGTGGGTTTCAGTAGTTGTGGCACACGGGCTCAGTAGTTGTGGCTCGCGGGCTCTAGAGCACAGGTTCAGTAGTTGTGGCACACAGGCTTAGTTGCTTTGCAGCATGTGGGATCTTCCCGGACCAGGGCTCGAACCCGTGTCCCCTGCATTGGAAGGCGGATTCTTAACCACTGTGCCACCAGGGAGGTTCCCTCCTATGTTTTCTTAATAGAGTGTTGGGTACCAGGAAATGAGAAGACTATGGACACAGCAGAAACACGAAGTTTCATCCATTTTAAGAGCCACTTTTAAAACGTAGATTTTATAGTTCAGGATTGGTACAGATTTGCTCCTGGTCATGGAGCAAAGGGCATTTTGATCAGAGAAAATCGGAGGAAGGGATCTATCTGCCTGCAGTAACAACCACAATTACAGCATCCCTCAGGAGAAGTTTTAGTCTATAAACTGCTTTCCCAAACTCTATCTCATTTGAGCCTCACTGGACAATTATTTTGATTTTGACTTTACAATGGACGTACCTGAGGATTGGAAATTAAATGTATTTCCCATGATCTCACTGTTAATTCGTGCTTCTGGCTTTAGCTAAACTATTCTTTCCTCTATCATTTTCCCCTCGTGCTATCAAGCTGAACCTCTAACCCGAACTCATCTGCACATCTGCTTTCCTCCCATAAGTCATAGGAAGAAGAATACTGTGTTCTGATTTCTTGAGTCAATTTCCTGGATGCTTTGTTTTACACATAGATCATATCCTTAATAAAAGATGTGAGCAGTAAAATATATTTTTTAAAGTCACTTTTTTCATACTTTAACAAATCTGAAGTGAGGATGTGTTTTGGAATTGTTATTGCCCAGCCACTACTCTTGCACGGCCATGTTGGCAGAAAGGGTACCAGTGGCTTAGGAAAGAATCCTGATGACAGCGTGAAGCATGCTTTTAAGAAATGTTGGGTCACTAGTGCTGTGGCACAGAGGAAAATAATGTGTGCAAATCATAGACACTGACAACCCAATCAAAATACAACTCGGAGTCTAAGTTTTAATGTGAAGAAATTTTAAGAATACCTTAATCAATTTGTTTTCCTTATATTTTTCTTTTTATGAATACACAGTGAGTGATTGTGAGAAAAACCCATGCAAAATTTATCTAAAAGACCCTCACAATTAGCATAAGATAAAAAATCTAAGTAATAAAACATCTTACTGTGGTTCAACTGGCAACATTTTTTTCTTAGTAGCACAGAAAACAAAGGTGCAGCTTGCAATTAACATGTCTTAGATTTGATAAATAAATTAGTAATTAATCCAGCTTAGACATACACTTGAAATATAAGGGCCTCCAATCACCTCCTCTCAAGGTTGTACTTTAGAACTTTGTGGGAACAGTTGCGAGTACAGAGCAGACCCATTCCCAGCCATCTGGAGGTTGTGGTCACTTCACACAAGAAAGAAAGAGCCACCCAAAGACCCTCCAGGCTCACTTTCTAATGCAGTGAGTTCCAGTTATTGAAAGTTCTCCCATTTCACCTAACAAAGGAAGTACTATCCTTAAGAGGTGGGGCAACTCAGGGGGTAAAGAGAATGAGGATGATACTTTCCCAAAATATTCCAAAAAGATAAAAGTATAAGAAAACCCTTTCAGGAGTTCCCTGGTGGTCTAGTGGTTAGGACTTGGCACTTTCACTGTGGTGGCCAGGGTTCAATCCCTGGTCAGGAAACGGATCCCACAAGCCACGCTGTGTGGCGAAATTAAAAAAAAAATTCTACTTTATGAGATTTATGTGGGATGTTTGTAGAGTATGTGGCACATAATAGGCTTAAAAAATGGTCACTACTGTTAGTATTATTTACTAGTTCAACAAATATGCAACTAGCACCTACTACGTGTACTTTCTAGGTACTTGGACGAGATCACTGAATGAAACACAAGACCCTTCTCCTCACCAGGTTTACATTCAGGCAAAGGAGAGAGAGACAATAAACAACAAATGAGTAAATGAAGCAGCATATTGGAAAGTGATAAAAGCCAAGGGGAAAAAAAGCAGGAAAAAAAAAAAAAGAAAGAAAACCTTTCATTTTATGCTATTAAGCAGAAATTTTGAGAGAGAGAGAAAAAAAAAGCCACCACTACAAAAGTCACACTCAACATCAAGAAATTATTTCCTTAGAGTTCGTAAGTGAGGTGAGAGGCAGGAAATGATCCCAGTGTATAGAAGTCACATTTAATCAGAAAAAATATTGGACAAGGATAAACAAGAACTTGGGCAGGCATTGTCAAACTGCCCTTTATGGGACAGATTATTAACTGCCAAATATTTATTGAGCAACTTCTGAGGATTCAGATATTCTGAAAAGCCAGGGAATATAAAATTAAAGACACGTTCACTGTGTAAAAAGCATGAAGAAGTCAGGAATTAAGACAGGCATTTCACACTAAAACAAGTATGATTAAGAAAGTATAATTAAAGTGCTCAGTAGTGCAATACTGATAGTATGATACCAAACATGATAAAATTCTGCCCTTAAGAGATTAGTCATGTTATTATTTTTAATAGCTATTTTGTACCCAGTTTGTATGTTAACATATACGTTTTAGGAATAATTTATGATATGACTCAATTTGTTCATTTTTTAGTCACATTAGAGTACCACTGTACTGCTCAGATCACCTTCTAAGATATAAAAGTTCATTCTTGCTTATCAAGTTAATTATGATATAAAATTTAACTTCCCATTGCTAAAATGTGTTTGCTATAAGGACGTGATGTGATCTGTTAGGATGTTCAAGCTAAAAATTCACAATGTGGTTAAATAGCAAGTGCTTAGTAAGTAGTTTTTGAGTTAAATACTTCTAACATTAAAACATTGATAAAATTCATGAGTACCTAAGACAAATGAAACAAATTTGAAGCACTATATCAGAAGTTGACAGCCAAAATGTTTAGATACCCCTTAAATGTGATTTTCAGAGCTATAATTTTACTGAAGTGACTCTTACTGAAGACAATGGCCTCTTCAGTTTTTTGTTTGTTTGTTTGTTTGTTTTGCGGTACGCGGGCCTCTCCCTGCCGCGGCCCCTCCCGCTGCGGAGCACAGCCTCCGGACGCGCAGGCCCAGCGGCCACGGCCCACGGGCCCAGCCGCTCCGCGGCACGCGGGATCCTACCGGACCGGGGCACGAACCCACGTCCCCTGCATCGGCAGGTGGACCCCCAACCACTGCGCCACCAGGGAAGCCCCAGATTTTTTTTTTTATTAAAAAAATCCTTAGTGTTGACAACTCAAGAGTCTGAAACTCTTTCCTCCTTTGCTTTCTCCAGTTACCGTCTCCTGGTTCTTCTGTTCTCAAGTACTGCTCAGTGTTATAACGGGCCAATTTCCACTTTTACTCCACAAACTTTTCCTGAGCTACTTTATTTCATTCATTCAATTCCCTCCTATGCGTCCATGATGCCTAAAGACCAACCATTTTCCAAATCTCCAGCTTCCTACTGGATGTCCTACATACATGTTAACATGGCCAAATCCCCACATCTTGCTGTGCACTCTTGCTCCTTTCCCCACCTATGTCCCACACTGATTCTTCTTCCTGTTCTAGTTCTTTCCATCAAGCAAAAGTTAACGGTGACTTTTTCTTCTTCCATTTTAACCCCTAAAAATAAAAGTTCTTATTCTTTCAATTAAAGAAAGTAAAAGAGGGACTTCCCTGGTGGCACAGTGGTTTAAGAATCCACCTGCCAATGCAGCGGACACGGGTTCGAGCCCTGGTCCGGGAAGATCTCACATGCCACAGAGAAACTAAGCCCACGCACCACAACTACTGAGCCTATGTGCCACAACTACTGAAGCCCATGCGCGTAGAGCCCCCGCTCGCCGCAACTAGAGAAAGCCTGCGCATAGAAATGAAGACCCGACACAGCCAAAAATAAATAAATAAATTACAGCAAAAGAGAGAAAGAAAGAAAGAAAGGAAGAGATAGATTGCATTTTGCCCAAAGGAAGAAGTAACCAACAGAATCAGTTTTAAACACATCCCACTCAATCAATGACAACTTCACTTGAGAAACCACGCTTCTAGGGACTTCCCTGGTGGTCCAGTGGTTAAGACTCTGTGCGTCCAATGCAGGGGCTGCGGGTTTGATCCCTGATCTGGGAAATAAGATCCTGCACGCCAGGTAGCGCGGCCAATAAATAAATGAATAAAATTTTTTAAAAAAGAAAAGAAACCACGCTTCTAAATGTTGAGCATTCAATGACAGCTTTTTGTTGTTACAATCAACAACAGCCTCACTCTAGTAACCATGTTTCCATGGCTAACAAGCAACCAATCACTAAAATTCCTGTCAATGGATGTTCACAAATTCACAATCTCCATGCTTCGTAAAAGCAGTTTACTTCTCAGGGAGACTGTATAGTACAAGCATAGCAAACTCTTCGGTAATAAGCAATAAATTCAGTTTTAGATACTAAGTGATGCATTCTTCCTTTGAACGCCAAATCAGTTTCTTAACCCTATTAATTCTACCTACAAACTACTTCTCAGTTTTCTCCCCATTCCACCCCATTGCTGCAACTCCTTGTCACCTCTCCTAACTATTGTTCACTCTACACACCATCTGATTCCCCTCCCAGTGTTTATGTTCCTTCAGTGTAAGCTGTTAACGGGGTTGCCCTGTTTAAAATCATTCTCTGGGGCTTCCCTGGTGGCGCAGTGGTTGAGAGTCCGCCTGCCGATGCAGGGGACACGGGTTCGTGCCCCAGTCTGGGAAGATCCCACATGCCGCGGAGCTAGCGGCTGGTCCCGTGAGCCATGGCCGCTGAGCCTGCGCGTCCGGAGGCTGTGCTCCGCAACGGGAGAGGCCACAACAGTGAGAGGCCCGCGTACCGTAAAAAAAAAAAAAAAAGATCCCTCTTCTATGAAGAGTATTTGTCCTTCTATGAAATTTTTCCAACTCCTTAGACAAATAAGTCGCCCCCTTGCCTGTGCTCCCACTCCTCTGTATTTCTATCTGTTACCTATTATATTGGTTTGAAATAGTTTGCTTACAAAATTGTCTCCTCCACCTTCTCTATTTCTTCAGAGCCTGGCCTACAGTAGCGTCTCTATAAATGAATGATCAAACTTGGACTAGAAAAGTGATTTTTATAAGTGTATCTTTTTGATTTCCCTCTTTCATAACATTAAAAAAAAACTTTTGAAACTATGGAACTATTGAAGGAAGACTATTTGAGAATATTAAATTAAGTTCATGAAGTCTTCTCTAAATCTTAGAATTTTTAACTGTAACTTTGGAGAGTGGAATGATGGAATTCTTCCATATGGGGAAAAAATGATTTCATTGATAACATAACATGCATTTTTAATTAATGAAAATGTTTAGTTCATTCAAAAGTCTGAGTCAGCTAAAATGCAGGTCCAGAGTTATTTGAATCAGGAGAATGCTACATTTAAAGTTATTTTGTGTTAGTCCTTAATTTGAGAATGTTTTTTAATATATTCTGAGAGTAAATCGTTAAGTATCACCTGAAATTTCCAAGTATATATGCTTCGGTTTTAGCCCTTATTTTTTAAAATAAATCAGATTCTTCAGAAAACTTTATTTTTCCAGAGTAGCCTTAAAACTTCAATGTAGCCACCTGATTGTCAATTCTGATTTTAAAGCCAACACCATCTGTTGCAGATTTGGAAAGAGTATTTTTGAAGAAATAACTTCAAGCTGTTTCTTCATAAAGATAAAGATTGACATTGTCATCATGAACCTGCCAGCCCGGGGAAGCTCAACTCAGGTGTTGGGACAACCAGAGATCCTGTTGTGCAGGCATGCAAATGGGGTTAGACAGCTCAACAGCAAGGCTCAAAACAACTGAGGAGAAAGCAGTCAAGTTACAAGTATTGCACTTTGCTCATGGATCAGAGAAAAATAACATTTACATAAAAGAAATGAGGACAATTCAGTGCTGAAGACATCATTGTAGTCAGAGACCATTGCTGGTGTATCAGTCAACATGCTCAAATTAAAAACAAAAAACAGGGCTTCCCTGGTGGCGCAGTGGTTGAGAATCTGCCTGCTAATGCAGGGAACATGGGTTCGAGCCCTGGCCTGGGAGGATCCCACATGCCACGGAGCAACTAGGCCCGTGAGCCACAACTACTGAGCCAGCGCGTCTGGAGCCTGTGCTCCGCAACAAGAGAGGCCACGATGGTGAGAGGCCCGCGCACCGCAATGAAGAGTGGCCCCCACTTGCCACAACTAGAGAAAGCCCTCACACAGAAAAGAAGACGCAACACAGCAAAAATTAATTAATTAATTAATAAACTCCTACCCCCAACATAAAAAAAAAACAAACACCAAAAAAAAAAAACCCCATAGAGAATAAGCCAAAGATACTACAGCTTATATTAACCACTATTGTATTGAAATAAAAATAGGTGAAGGCAAGGGAAAACAGAAAGGTGTGGGGTGGAGAGAGAAGTTTGCTCTTTAATCGTTGTTATGAAGGTAGTATTTAATTTAATTTTTAATGACAAAAGTTGAGATCTTCCAACATGTAAGTGTTGGCCCCATTGGCATGAAGTTAAATTCTGAGTCTTAATCAATGTTTTAGTATAGACTCTGTGTGGCAGATTGTGTTTTCAGAAGTGGCCACAGCAGGGACTTCCCTGGTGGTCCAGTAGGTAAGACTCCGCACTCCCAATGCAGGGGGCCCGGGTTCGATCCCTGGTCGGGGAACTAGATCCCGCATGCATGCCACAACTAGGAGTCCGCATGCCGCAACTAAAAATATCCCACATGCCACAACGAAGACCCGGCGCAGCCAAAATTTAAAAATTGTTTAAAAAAATGGTCACAGCAACATTTCCAGTCCTACATGCTCTCCCAGAACCTTGCACTCTCTTTGGATCTGGGGAGGACTTTGTTACTGCCTCAATGAACGGAATGCAACAAGAGTGATGCAGCATGACTTCTGGAGTCTAGCTAATATAGTGTGAGGAAGACCAAACTAGTTCACACAGAGAGCCCACATAGAGAGCAGCTGAAGTCCCAAGCTATTAGCTGATAGCTTGGGACTTCAACATTACATAAGAAAATTTAAGAGTCAAGCAAGGTCGTAGTAGTTATCTACTGCTGCATAATAAACTATGCAAAAACAAACTATGCTGGCTTAAAACTATAAATGTTTATTTCATACAGCTTTTATGGGTTAGCGATTCAGGGGTGGCTTAGCTGAGTGGCTGTAGTTCAAGGTCTCATGAAGTTGCAGTCAAGATGACAGCTGAGTTTCAATCATCTGAAGGTTTGACAGGGGCTAAAGGATCTGCTTCCAGTGTGGCTCACTCACGTTCCTGGCAAGTTAATGCTGGATATTAGCAAGGGCTTCCATTCCTTACCCAAGTATCCCTCCACAGGGCTACTTGAGTATCCTCCCAACATGACAGTTGACATCCCCCCCCCCCAGAAAATTATTCCAGAGGCAGCAAGCTGGAAGCTACAATGTCTTTTATGACCTAACTTCATAAGGCATACTTCACCATTTTCACAATATCCTGTTGGTTACACAGGTCAGGCTATTCAGTGTGGGAGGGGACTGCACAAAGATATGAATATCAAGACTCAAGAATCATTGAGAGCCATTTTGGAGGCTGACCATGACAGGGATTTAACATTCAAATAATAAGAATTCCTGAAAAGATGATAGAATAAATCATCAAAGAAATAGTATAAGAAAAATTGCCAAAAATGAAAACTGTGAATTTCCAGATTGAAATTATCCACCAGCCGCCCAACACAACAGATGAAAATAGAACCACAACAGTGAAAATCATCATAAAATTTCAGGATACTGGGAACAAAAACAAGCCTCCAGGTAGGGGGCTGGGGGGAGGAAGATGGCCTACAAAGGACCAGGAAACAACTTCATATGAACAGCAGCCAGAAGCTAGAAGCTGGAAGCCAGAAATCAATGCCTTCAAAATTCTCAAAGAAAATTATTTCCAACCTAAAATTCTACACCTAATCAAACTGTCACTTAAGGGTAAAGCATAAAGGAGAATAAAAAATTCAAAGTTTCAAAAATTTACTTCCCTGGCACCCTTTCTCAGGAAACTACTAGAAGAAGTTTCTCCATAAAATGAGAGATTAAAATATGAAAGAGCATTCCGAAGATGCAGACATAGAGAATGAACTTGAGGACGTGGGGAGGGGGAAGGGTAAGCTGGGACGAAGTGAGAGAGAGGCATGGACATATACACACTACCAAGTGTAAAATAGACAGCTAGTGGGAAGCAGTTGCATAGCACAGGGAGGTCAGCTCTGTGCTTTGTGACCACCTAGAGGGGTGGGAAAGGGAGGGTGGGAGGGAGACGCAAGAGGGAGGGGATATGGGGATATATGTATACGTACAGCTGATTCACTTTGTTATACAGCAGAAATTAGCATTGTAAAGCAATTATACTCCAATAAAGATGTTAAAAAAAGAAAGAAAGAAAGAAAGAAAGAGCATTGCAAGAGTTACTGTAAATAGTAAATAGCAGAAGAGGAGCAAAAGGATTCCCCAGGATAATAGCAAAGGAAGATCAAATAAAACTTTATGCCAGACACAGAGAAGAGAAGTGAGTCTGGGGAAAAAGAGAGAAAAATCTTCCTTTTCCACAGTGAGAAATCAATATATAATGTCTAATGACTGAAAAATCAAGAAGCATGCAACACAAGCTTGTTATTTGGAGACATAGAGGTGAAAGGTAAGATAATAATCAGCTACGAGAGCTCCAAGTGTGATAGGCTTTGGGGAGAGAAGAACAATGGAGAGGAGAGGAGCTTGCTGTTATTTAAATAACAAACTTGGTCAAACTATTTGACTCTTTAAACTATGAACATATATAAGTTTGGATATATTTTAAAAGAGAGAAAGATACTAGGAAGAGATGGTAGCTCACTTCTGCCTCTAGACATTGATGCTCTGGACATGATATCTTGAACTACTACAGTTGTTCCCTTGAAGAACGCAAGTCCACACACTGAGGGCAGCAAAGAAGAATTCTGGGAAGACCTAAGTCCTGGATGACATCAAAGAACCACTGAACTAACCAACCCTGAAAAGCACTGTGCTTGAAATTCTTACTTTGTGAGATAACATCTTTTCTTTCTTTTTTCTTTTTTTGATGGTTAAACTTTTATTTTAACTTTCAGCCAAGCATTCTTATTAATAATGTATGGTAAGATTAGCAGAACAAAAGAGTGATTTGGCAACAGTGGCTATACAACTCAAATTTCAGTTCTCCATGTAATAACTTTCTAATTATTAAAATACAGGAGAAAAACATACTTCAAAACTTTGCATAAGTTCCAAACATATGTTCAAGGCCTGAGAACAGGTAGTATCAGATACATGATAAGGTAAAACGTATTTCCCTGATGGGTACCTTTTCTGTGTTCATTCATTTTTCCTGCATTTTCTCGACCAACTTTGGGGCATTGGGCTAAGTTTGGGGTCTGCATAGATGAAAGATATGGGTTTT
Organism: Orcinus orca; assembly: GCF_937001465.1. Lineage (NCBI taxonomy): Eukaryota > Metazoa > Chordata > Mammalia > Artiodactyla > Delphinidae > Orcinus > Orcinus orca. Next base: position 69,161,782 of record NC_064570.1, read on the forward strand.
TCTCAAGTAGTTCCCAGCATGTGGGAAGACAATCAGGCAAAAAAAACCAAAAAAAATCAAAGTAATGAATGTGGCCCTAGCCTGGAGTGTCTGGAAATGGCCTCGGGTAACCTTGAGGTCACTCCTAGGGAATTAGGAAGAGTGAGTTATGCCAAGGTTACTTTTGAAGATGAGAAGTGGTGTCTAGTTGAAATAGTCCAGGAATAACTCAAATGAATTGCCCTCTTCAATGTGACCTGAGAAAAGGAATAGAGAGTTTATGGGTTTTTAAAAAAAGAGTTTATGGGTTGAAGTTTAAAAATAAATAGGAAGGTGTTGTAGCACATAGTGTTGTAGTATTTTCTCTTCCAAAAAATGTTAATGGGATGAAGACTTGATTACTTGTAGAGAAAGAAAAGTGGAGAAAATCCTAACTCTGAAGGGTCTATAATTCACTAGATAAATGTGTTTCAAGCTATTTAGAGGGGAAGAAAAATCAATTCACATTTGCAGTTATAGCTATAAACTCAGCTATTCTATTAGTCAAAGAAAATCAAGGGATTTGGATATTATTAATTAAAGGTTATTTTAAAATTTCCTCATGAATAATTTTGCAAATCTATGAGTATAATTTAAATATTTTTCAATGCACAATCTTGTTTTTCTTTGTCTTGAAATTATTTAAATATGACTCATTTTTCTACTGCTACAATAGTTATAGAGAAGAACATGCAGGATAAGGCCAGAAGACCATTTATCAAAGTGGGTAATTAATGCTTTGCTGTCTAATTTGTTTGAACTACATTAAGTGTTTCACATATAATATTCCATTATACTTTATGTACTCATTAGTTGCCTAGGTCTCTAATCAGTGGAATGTCAGCCAGGTTTTCACTTAGCCATCAAAATGAGTTTGCCTGTTTAGTTCTTGATTTTGTTACCTTGCAAGCAAAGCCAACAAATTGGTATAACTCATATTTTTCTCCAAAATGTCTGCAAAAAATATGTAGTTTGATTCAAATTGCTAGCAAAGCAAATATTCTTCTAGTTGATATGATGCTTTCAACAGCCTAACAGTGAAATCAGTCTTCTCAGAATGAATGACAGGATAAACCTGAAGAAATTTAATTGAAAAAAATTTAGTCAATTTTTCGTTAATTACATCACACATATGAAATGTATCTAACTTGAATTCCACATGTAATAGTGGCATAAGCAATAATAACCGTTAATTATCTCATACATAATCTCACATACAGATGGTTCCAGATTTGGTGCAATGTTTCAGGAATGTCATCAAGGACCTTTAACTCTGGCATCTTCAACATGTTGATTTTTAGGTCTTTAGATTTTTAAGATATTGTCAACTCACAGTCACAAGATGGCTGCTGCAGGTCCAGGCATTACATTCTCATACCAACATCCCAAGCAGGAGGGAAAGGATGGATGGATAAGAAAGGAAAAAATTTCCCAGCAATTGAAAGCTGACTTTTCTTTATGGCAAATCACAAGAGATACTTGGCAAAGGTCAGTGGAATTTCCACAGTTGATTTAGACAAATTTTGATTCATCTTCTAGGGCTGTGTATTAGTTTCCTATTGCTGATGTAACAAATTACCACAAACTTATAGCTTAAAACAGCACAAATTTATTTTCTTACAGTTTTGCAAGTCAGAAGTCCAAAAGGGGTCTCATGGCGCTACAATCAAGGTGTTGGAAGGGCTGAGCTCCTGGACACTCAAGAGGAGAATTTCCTTGTGTTCTCCAGGTTCTAGAGGCCTCCTGCACTTCTTGGTTTATGGCCCCTTCTTCACAACACTCCAACCTCTGCTTCCATCATCATACCTCCTCTGACTCTCCTGCCTCCCTCTTTCCCTTATAAAAACCTTTGTGACTACATTGGACCTACCCAGATATTCCACAATATTCTCCCCATCTCAAGATCCTTAAATTAACCCCATCTACAAAGTCCCTTTTGTCATAAAGGGTAACATTTTCACAGGTCCTAAGGATTAGGAAGTGGACGCCTTGGGGCTGGAGGACCTCATTCTGCCTAACACAGCAGAGGGGAAGAAGTGGCTCTGGGGTCAGCAACCATCAGTGTTGGCCACCCTCTATCTACATTCCCCCACGGCTCATCAGGTTCATCCCCTCCCCTCTACAAGTGTCAGAAAGGAAAGGAAAATAAGTGCTTTGTTTGTATTTAATTATGAAGGAATATTGTCTTCTAAAAGCTATTGGTGATTATAATTTTATTGCAGCAGTCAAAAGCCAGACTTTCAAATGCGCATGTTATTTTCTACATGCTAGCATAAGAGTATTAAAATGTACAGAAGCAAAATTAGAACAGAAGGAAGAGGTAAGAGTTCTTTAGATAGCTCTAATTGCATTGTTTTGCATATGGATTGGTACAATCCATTCCAAATGACTATATATTTTTCCAGACTCCTTTTTTATGCTTTCTTTGAAAAGAGGAAAACAGTAGACAGGGAAGGGTACTAGTGACTTAACAGTTCAAACCAGTAGCTTAAAGGTCAAACTATTGACTTTGTAGCAAGTCTTCTATTTTAAGAAATAAAATAATAAAATCTCTTTTATAACCAAAATAATTAGCAGAGGCCAAACTTATTCTCCCTGATATCTAATGCAGCCTTGAAAAGGAGATTCTGAATGTTGTTGCTAGCATGAAATCACTGTAGCAGACAAGAAATAACATCCTACAGGGTTTGTTTATAATCATCATGAGCTATTACCTAACAAAGATTTCTTAGATAGATTATGCTTTAGAATTGGGCACGCAAAAAAGGTAGTAGTTTATTACCAATTCTTAATGTAGCTGTGACCACAGAGATGCAGAACATGAGGTGTTTGAGGAAATAAATAAGGAAAATTTATTGACACAGAACACTTTTTTAAAAGCAGGTGGAAAAGCTTTATTCACGGCAGGAAGCTTTTCCAACACCCTCCTTGGTGTGTAGTGTTAGAGTTGTAATCCTTCTGGGAGTATTCTTAGAGCCCAGCAAAACTTAACAGGACATTCTGACCTGGGTCCCGTTTCCACACTCACTCAGTTCGTAGTAAGGCCATCCCAAGGCTCTCGTCACTGTCTCTCTTTCCCCTGAGGTGTACTGCAAAAACATCATTTTTGTTTTGTCTTCATTTCACTCCCTCCATTTCACCTTAACCCACAGATCTTCTTTTCTCAAAAACTAACAGCCATCAGTTCTTCTACCTTTTGCAAGCAATTTAGTTTGATCTTCATACTGCTGGCTTAGAAGTCCCCTGAGTCAAGGGATCTGAAGTGTTCCTGGAAGCTTTGAAGGAAAGCTACTCTTTAAAGAGTCCCCATTTATTTTACCTGTCAGTCCTGTGTCTTCTTATATTCCTCTCTCCCACCTCCATCTCACCTTCCCCTTAGCAAACTTAGCAATATAACATTCAGACTCATTAAAATGTTGACGCATGATCATTGTCTGAAGTCACTTTCTTAAGAAGGCAAGAGGTAAGCACACATAATATGTATTTGCGGTGAAAGAAATACCTATCAACAATAAGACCATGAAAAACTCATCCCTGCATACAACACTCTAAGTTTTTACATAGAACGGGTTCAGATGGTCTTTGTGCCAATGCACACATTCAAAACTAGCTTCATGCTTAACTTTGGTTTGAATGTTTAAATAAAATTGATTTTAAAACAATTCCCACCCTTTTGAAGATAAAAATCACAACATGCTGAATTTGAGAAGTCGGCTTTGAATATTTCGTTTAAATAAGAAATGGATATATTGCCCTGAAAATATTTGGGAAGCTCAGTATTGAAGAATTGACTTCAGGTATTGATTGAATTCAAGATAAATTTATACTTGATCATTTGAATGTCCAACAATTGATCCTGATGTTGTCCAGCTTGTCATTGGATGTATGTTTAGTTTCCTACAGATTGCCTTGTAGGAAGACATTTACTGTATTCTTCAATTTTTTCCACAGTCCTCAAAGTAGCTTATCTAACATAGGGGAAATGCCTTAACTATCCACTGGCAGTGCTGTTTCATCAAACAAGTAATGTGGAATTTGGAGTCAGAATTTAGCCAGATTTTATCTTTCCTGTTCTTATAACCAATTAATCTTTCCAATATCCCAACACTTAAGTAACTTACCAATTTTTTCTTAGATTTTAATATTCATTTACTATTCATTTGGTACGAAATGAAATTTGGTACGAAAAATGAAATTTGGTACGAAATAAAAAATCAAAATCAAAAAATCAAAAGTGAAACGTTGATTTTACAGCATTAACGTACAAAGAAATGTTATCAAAAAGTAGCTTAAAATGTCACTATTTGCAGATGATGATATTATACATAGAAAACCCTAAAGACCCTACCAAGAAACTGTTAGAACTAATAAAACAATTCAGTGAAGTTGCAGCATACAAAATCAATATACAAAAATCTGTTGCATTTCTATACACTAACAATGAACAAGCAGAAAGAGAAATTAAGAAAACAATCCCATTTACAATCGCATCAAAAGGAATAAAAGATTTAGGAATTAATTTAACCAAGAAAGTGAAAAATTTGTACACTGAAAACTATAATACATTCATGAAAGAAACTGAAGAAGACACAAAGAAATGGAAAGATATTCCACGCTCATGGATTATAAGAATTAATATTGTTAAAATGGCAGTATTACCTAAAGCAATCTACAGATTCAATGCAATCCATATCAAAATTCCAAAGGCATTTTTCATAGAAATAAAAAAAAATCCTAAAATTTGTGTGGAACCAAAAGACCCCAAATAGCCAAAGCAATCTTGAGAAAGAAGAACAAAACTGGAAGCATCACACTCCCTGACTTCAAACTATATTACAAAGCTATAGTAATTGAAATATCAATACTATGGTATTAGCATTAAAACAGACAGGTCATTGGAACAGAATATAGAGCCCAGAAATAAACCCACACATATATGGTCAATTAATTTTTGACAAAGGAGCCAAGAATATACAATGGGTTTTCTTCAATAAATGATACAGGGAAAACTGGATAGCCAATGCAAAAGAGTGAAACTGGACCCCTATCTTAAACAATACATAAAAATCAACTCTAAATTGATGAAAGAACAGAACATAAGACCAGAAACCATAAAACTCCTAGAAGAAAACATAGGTGGTAAATTCCTTGACATTGGTCTTGGTGATGTTTTCTTGGATTTGATACCAAAAGCAAAAATCAATAAATGCAACAACATCAAACTAAAAAGCATCTGCACAGCAAAGGAAAGCATCAGCAAAATGAAAAGACAACTATTATCAAAAAGACAACAATAATAAGTATTAGCAAGGATGTGAAGAAAAGGGAACCCTTGTGCACTCTTTGTAGGAACGTAAATTGGTAAAGCCACTATGGAACACAGCATGGAGGTTTTCCAAAAAATTAAAAATAGAACTACCATATGATCCAGCAATTCCATTTCTGGGAATATATTTGAAGGAAATGAAAACACTGTGTTGATGAGATATCTGCACCCTCATGCTCATAGCAGCAAAATTTACAATAGTCATAACATGGAAACAACCTGAGTGTCCATCAATGGATGAATGGATAAAGACGTGTGTGTGTGTGTGTGTGTGTGTGTGAGTGTGCGTGTATAATGGAATATTATTAAGACATAAAAAAGAATGAAACCTTGCCATTTGTGACAATATGGATGGACACTGAGGGCATTATGCTAAGTGAAATAACTCAGACAGAGAAAGACAAATACCATATGATCTCATTTACATGTGGAATATTAAAAAAAACAAAAATGAGCTCAAGCTCATAGATACAGAGAACAGGTTGGTAGTTGCCAGGGGAAGGTGTCAGGAATGGGCAAAATGGGTGAAGGGAGTCAAAGGTACAAACTTCAAGTTATAAGATAAATAAGTCCTGATATAATGGTGACTATAGTTAATAATACTGTATTGTATTTTTTAATGTTGCTAAGAGGGTAGACCTTAAATTTTCTCATCAAAAGAAAAAAATTTTTGTAACTACGCACGGTGATGGATTTTTTTTTTAATGAGTGCATTAGTATTCATTTTTTAATTTATTTTTGGCTGTGTTGGGTCTTCAATGCTGCACGCAGGCTTTCTCTAGCTGTGGTGAGCGGGGGTTACTCTTCGTTGTGGTGCACGGGCTTCTCATTGTGGTGGCTTCTCTTGTTGTGGAGCACAGGCTCTTGGTGCAGGGGCTTCAGTAGTTGTGGCACGCAGGCTCAGTAGTTGTGGCTCACGGGCTCTAGAGCACAGGCTCAGTAGTTGTGGCAAATGGGCTTAGTTGCTCCACAGCATGTGGGATCTTCCCTGGCCAGGGCTCGAACCCATGTCCCCTGCATTAGCAGACGGATTCTTAGCCACTGTGCCACCAGGGAAGTCCTGATGGAGGTTAACTAAACTTACTGTGATGATCATTTTGAAATATACACAAATATAAAATCATTATGTTGCACAACTGAAACTAATATAATGTATTTTTTTGTAATTTTAATTTTTTATGCATTGTTTCCAAAATATATATTGCAACATGTTACAGTAATACACACATAATTTGCAAATATATACACACATATTGGAGAGTATTACTTTTTATAATGGATAGGGATGCATGATTTAAAAAAGAAGGTGTGGAGGCTTCCCTGGTGGCACAGTAGTTGAGAATCCACCTGCCAATGCAGGGGACACGGGTTCGAGCCCTGGTCTGGGAAGATCCCACATGCCGCGGACCAGCTAAGCCTGTGCGCCACAACTACTGAGCCTGTGCTCTAGAGCCCGCGAGCCACAACTACTGAGCCCGTGTGCCTAGAGCCCGTGCTCTGCAACAAGAGAAGCCACCTCAATGAGAAGCCTGCACACTGCAACAAAGACCCAATGCAGCCAAAAATAAATAAATAAATAAATTTTTACGTATATTAAATAAATTAATTAATTAAAATAAAATTAAAAAGCTGTGGAGACTACTCTACACTGGCACTTCACAAATGTTGATGGGCACATAAATCACCTGGGAGATATGTTAAATGCAAATTCAGGTATAGCATGTCTGATGTGGCTAAGACTCTGCATTTCTAACAAGCTGCCTACTGACGTCCATATTTTGGTCTGGGCCATACTCTGAATTGAAATTAATATAATGTATATGTCAAATATACTCAGTTTTTAAAAGTAGTTAAACAAGTATGTTTTCCTACTTGTTTACTGTTCATAGTTAAACAAGTATATCAAGAAAGCCCGCTTCAACAAGTGGTGTTAAGAATGCTGGACAACTCCATGTAATACAATGAAATTAGAACATTCTTAACACCATATGCAAAAATAAACTCAAAATGGGCACTTCCCTGGTGGTCCAGTGGTTAAGACACTGCTCTTCCATTGAAGGAGGCATGGATTTGATCCCTGGTAGGGAAACTAAGATCCTGAATGCTCCACGGCAAGGCCAAAAATAAATAAATAAAACACACTGATTAAAAAAAAAAAAAAAAATCAATATGGTTTAAAGACCTAAATGTAAGACATGACACCATAAAACTCCTAGAAGAGAACATAGGCAGAACCTTCTCAGGCATAAATTGAAGCAATATTTTCTTAGATCAGTCTCCCATGGAAAAAGAAATAAAAGTGAAAATAAACAAATGGGACCTAATCAACCTTAAAAGCTCTTTCACAGCAAAGGAAACCATCAACAAGATGAAAAGACAATCTATGGAATGGAGAAAATATTTGCAAATGATGCCACCAACAGGGGGTTAATATATAAAATATACAAACAGCTCATACAATAAAAAGATGTGGTGTATATATATACAACAGACTATTACTCAGCCATAAAAAAGAATGAAATACTGCCATTTGCAGCAACATGGATGGACCTAGAGAACATTATGCTTAGTGAAATAAGCCATACAGAGAAATAAAAATACTAGATGATATCACTTACACATGGAATCTAAAAATAATACAAGTGAAATATGTACAAAACAGAAATAGACTCACAGACATAGAAAACAAACATGGTTACTAAAGGGGAGAGGGAGAGGGGAGGGACAAATTAGGAGTATGTGATTAACAGATACAAACTATTATACATAAAATAGATAAGCAACAAAGATTTACGTACAGCACAGGGAATTATATTCAATATCTTGTAATAACCTATAATGGACTATAATCTAAAAAAAGTAACAAAAAACCAAATCACCATGCTGTACAGCTGAAACTAACACAATATTGTAAATCACCTATACTTCACTAAAAAATTAGTCTAAATTATGACCAAAAAAATCTGGAGTATATTAACTTAAAATTGGTTTCAATAAAATTTGATTTTAAAATGACAAATTGCTGAATTAGGGAAAGGTATACCTTATTTGTGGACAGGAATACTGCAAGGATGCCAATTTTCCTTAAAATAATTTATAAAATGAATGTGATACCAATGAAAATATCAACAAGAGCTAATTTTAAATTTCATATGTGAAAATGAACATTCAAGAATAGTCAGGATAGGGCTTCCCTGGTGGCGCAGTGGTTGGAAACCTGCCTGCCAATGCAGGGGACACGGGTTCGAGCCCTGGTCCAGGAGGATCCCACATGCCGCAGAGCAACTGAGCCCCTGCTCCACAACTACTGAGCCCATGTGTGACAACTACTGAGCCTGCGCTCTGGAGCCCGTGCTCCGCAGCTGGAGAGGCCACCACAGTGAGAAGCCCGTGCACCACAGTGAAGACCCAATGCAGCCAAAGATAGATAAATTAAATAAATAAAAATTTTAAAAATAAAACCCGACTTAATTGCAAAAAAAAAAAAAAGAATAGTCAAGATAGTCTGAAAAAGAAGAGTAATCAGGGCAAACCCAACCGTACCAGATACTCAAATACATTATTATGATACAGTAATTAAAATGGTATGATACAAGTGCATGATTAGACAGACTAACCATGGAATAGAATACAGACATTTAGAAGATTATATGGTAGACTTGCAAATCAAAGGAGGGAATGAATTACTCAACAAATGCTGTTGGGAGGGACTTCCCTGGTGGTGCAGTGGTTAAGAATCTGCCTCCCAGCACAGGGGACACAGAAGCAAACCCTGGTCCAGGAAGATCTGACATGCCGTGGAGCAACTAAGCCCGTGCTCCACAACTACTGAGCCTGTGCTCTGGAACCCGCAAGCCACAACTACTGAGCCCATACACCACAACTACCGAAGCCCATGTGCCTAAAGCCCATGTTCTGGAACAAGAGAGGCCACCGCAATGAGAAGCCTGCGCACCGCAATGAACAGTAGCCCCTGCTCGCCACAACTAGAGAAATACTGCGCGCAGCAACAAAGACCCAACGCAGCCAAAAGTAAATAAATAAAATAAAAATTAATAAATAAATGCTATTGGGAAAATTAAGTAGCACTTTACCAATTTGCATAAAAATATAAATTCGGGCTTCCCTGGTGGCGCAGTGGTTGAGAGTCCGCCTGCCGATGCAGGGGACACAGGTTTGTGCCCCGGTCCGGGAAGATCCCACGTGCCGCGGAGCGGCTGGGCCCGTGAGCCATGGCCGCTGAGCCTGCGCATCTGGAGCCTGTGCTCTGCAACGGGAGAGGCCACAACAGTGAGAGGCCCGCGTACCGCAAAAAAAAATATATATATATATATATATAAATTGGATTGTTCCTTATTCTTTACAGCAAAATTAATTACAGACTAAGTGTAAAAATAAATACTATCGAGGCATTAAAAGAAAATATGAAGAGTTTGTTTAACTGTTCTGGGGTGGAGAAAGACTTTTAAGTATGCCACAAAATACAGAAAACTTAAAAAGAAGATGATAAACATGACCACATATCATAAAAAATGTTCTGCCTAGGAAAAAGAGCGCAAAGTCAAAGGTCAAATAACAACCTGAGAAAAATATTTGCAACATATATTATAGACAACAGCTACCTTTGTTAGCATATAAAATATTTCTACAAATCAATAAGGAAAAAACCAAGAGCCTCAAAGAAAAATAGGGGAGGACATCATTCAAAGTAAAGGAAACCAATGGCTTTCAAAGACCTGAAATGAGGCTCAGCATTATACATAATAGCCACGTGGATTTAAAGGTACAGTGGGATACCATTTTTCACCTATTATATGAGCAATGACCCAAAAATATGGTAACATTGTGTTGTTTTCCTATATCAAAGGAAACAAACATGCTAAATTGTGGTTGGTAGGTTGCAAATAGATACAACCTCTAGAGCAAATATTTTGGCAATATATATCAGAATCTCAAACTCACATACCCAGAGATCCAGCCCAAGAGAAAGAAAACCAATAGGAGATAAATATAGATAGATATAGAGTATATAGATATTGATATGATATAGATATGGATATATAGATAGATATAGAGTATAGATATAGATAGACATAGAGTATAGATATAGATATAAAGGGAGATTTATTATAGGAATTGGCTCACACAATCTGCAAGCTAGAGAACCAAGAAAGCAAATGGCGAGAAGGACCTTCAAGATGGCGGAGCAGTAAGATGTGGAGATCACCTTCCTCCCCACAAATACATCAAAAAATACATCTACATGTAGAACAACTCCTACAGAACACCTACTGAACGCTGGCAAAAGGCCTCAGACTCCCCGAAAGCAAGAAACTCCCCACGTACCTGGGTACGGCAAAAGGAAAAAAGAAAAAACGGAGACAAAAGAATAGGGACAGGACCTGCACCAGAGGGAGGGAGCTGTGAAGGAGGGAAAGTTTCCACACACTAGGATGCCCCTTCACTGGAGACGGGGGCTGGGCAGGGGGGAAGCTTCAGAGCCACGGAGGAGAGTGCAGCAACAGTGGTGCAGAGGGCAAAGCAGAGAGATTCCCGCACAGAGGATCGGTGCCAACCAGCACTCACCAGCCCGAGAGGCTTGTCTGCTCACCCGCCGGGGCGGGCGGGGGCTGGGAGCTGAGGCTCAAGCTTCGGAGGTCAGATCCCAGGGAGAGGACTGGGGTTGGCTGCATGAACAGAGCCTGAAGGGGGCAAGTGCACCACAGCTAGCTGGGAGGGAGTCCAAGAAAAAGTCTGGAACTGCCTAAGAGTCAAGAGACAATTGTTTCGGGGTGCGCGAGGAGAGGGGATTCAGAGCACTGCCTAAATGATCTTCAGAGATGGGTGAGAGCCACGGCTATCAGCGTGGACACCAGAGACGGGTATGAAACGCTAATGTTGCTGCTGTAGCCACCAAGAAGCCTGTGTGCAGGCACAGGTCACTTTCCACACCTCCCCTCCCGGGAGCCTTGCAGCCTGCCGCTGCCACGGTCCCCTGATCCAGGGACAGCTTCCCTGGGAGAACACACAGCCTCAGGCTGTTGCAACTTCACGCTGGCCTCTGACACCACAGGCTCGCCCCCGCATTCCTTACCCCTCCCTCCCCCTGCCCTGAGTGAGTCAGAGCCCCCTAATCAGCCCCTGCTTTAATGCCCTCCTCTCTGGGTGGGGAACAGATGCCCTCAGGTGACCTACACGCAGCGGTGGAGCCAAAACCAAAGCTGAAACGCAGGAGCTGTGAGAACAAAGAAGAGAAAGGGAAAATTATCCATGCAGCCTCAGGAGCAGTGAATTAAATCTCCACAAGCAACTTGATGTACCCTGCATCTGTGGAATACTTGAATAGACAACAAATCATCCCAAAATTGAGGCAGTGGAATTTGGGAGCAACTGTACACTTGGGGTCTGCTTTCTGCAGCTGACTAGTTTCTGATTTACATGGTTATCTTAGGTTGGTTTTTAGCGCTTGTTATCATTGGTGGATTTGTTTATTGGTTTGGTTTCTCTCTTCTTTTTTTTATTATTCCGTTTTTATTTTTTATTTTTATAATTTTTAAATTTTTTTTATTTTACTAATATATATAGTTTTTTAGTTTGATAACTTTATTTTTTCTTTCTTTCTTTTTTGTCTCACTTTTCTTCTGAACCATGTGGCTGACAAGGTGTTGGTGCTCTAGCCGGTAGTCAGGTCTGAGCCTTAGAGGTGGGAGAGCCAAGTTCTGGACATTGGAACACCAGAGAACTCCTGGCCACATGTAACATCAATTGGTGAGACTTCTCCCAGAAATCTCTGTCTCAATGCTAGGACACAGGGACATACAACGACCAGCAAGCTCCAGTGCTGGACATCCCATGCCAAACAACTAGCAAGACAGGAAGACAACCCCACCCATTAGCAGAGAGGCTGCCTAAAATCATAGCAAGTTTACAGACGTGCCAAAGCACACCACCGGACTCGCTCCTGCCCACTAGAAGACAAGATCCAGCCTCATCCACCGGAAGAGAGGCACCAGTACCCTCCACCAGGAAGCCTACACAACCCAGTGAACCAACCTTACTAACTGAGGGGAAACACCAGAAACAATGGGAACGTCAAACCTGCAGCGAAAAGGAGACCCCCAAAACAGTAACTTAGGCAAAATGAGAAGACAGAAATACACAGCAGATGAAGGAGCAAGGTAAAAACCCACCAGACCAAACAAATGAAGAGGAAATAGGCAGTCTACCTGAAAAAGAAGTTAGAGTTATGATACTAAAGATGATCCAAAATTTTGGAAATAGAATTGAGAAAATACAAGAAACGTTTAACAAGGACCTAGAAGAACTAAACAGGAAACAAACAATGATGAACAACACAATAAATGAAATTTAAAATTCTCTAGAAGGAATCAATAGCAGAATAACTGAGGCAGAAGAACGGATAAGTGACCTGGAAGATAAAATAGTAGAAATAAATACCACGGCGCAGAATAAAGAAAAAAGAATGAAAACAATTGAGGACAGTCTCAGAGACCTCTGGGACAACGTTAAACGCACCAACATTTGAATTATAGGGGTCTCAGAAGAAGAGAAAAAGAAAAGGATTGGGAAAATACTTGAAGACATTACAGGTGAACAATTCCCTAATATGGGAAAGGAAATAATCAAGTCCAGGAAGAACAAAGAGTCCCATACAGGATAAATCCAAGGAGAAACACAACAAGACACATATTAATCAAACTACCAAAAATTAAATACAAAGAAAAAATATTAAAAGCAGCAGGGAAAAGCAACCACATACAAGGGGATCCCCATAAGGATAACAGCTGATCTTCCAGCAGAAACTCTGCAAACCAGAATGGAGTGGCAGGATGTATTTAAAGTGATGAAAGGGAAAAACGTACAACCAAGATTACTCTACCCAGCAAGGATCTCATTCAGATTCAATGGAGAAATCAAAACCTTTATAGACAAGGAAAAGTTAAAAGAATTCAGCACCACCAAATCAGCTTTAAAACAAATTCTAAAGGAACTTCTCTAGGCAGGAAACACAAGAGAAGGAAAAGGCCTACAATAACAAATGCAAAACAATTAAGAAAATGGTATTAGGAAAATGCATATAACTACCTTAAATGTAAATGGATTAAATGCTCCAACCAAAAGACACAGACTGGCTGAATGGAGAAACAAGACTCGTATATTTGCTGTCTACGAGAGACCCACTTCAGACCTAGGGACACATACAGACTGAAAGTGAGGGGATGGAAAAAGATATTCCATGCAAATAAAAATCAAAAGAAAGCTGGAGTAGCAATTCCCATATCACTCAAAACAGACTTTAAAATAAAGACTATTGCAAGAGACAAAGAAGGACACTACATAATGATAAAGGGATCAATCCAAGGAGATATAATAATTGTAAATATTTATGCACCCAACATAGGAGCACCTCAAGACATAAGGCAAATGCTAACAGCCATGAAAGGGGAAATTGACACTAACACAATAAGAGTAGGGGATCTTAACACCCCACTTCCACCAATGGAGAGATCAACTGAAATAAAAATAAATTAGGAAACACAAGCTTTAAATGATACATTAAAAAAAAGATACTTAATTGACATTGATAGGACATTACATACAAAATCAACAGAATAGACCAGAGGGCAAACGGCAGAACCAAGAACTACAATCCTGCAGCCTGTGGAACAAAAACCACATTCACAGAAAGATAGACAAGATGAAAAGGCAGAGGGCTATGTACCAGATGAAGGAACAAGATAAAACCCCAGAAAAACAACTAAATGAATTGGAGATAGGCAACCTTCCAAAAAAAGAATTCAGAATAATGATAGTGAAGATGATCCAGGACCTCGGAAAAAGAATGGAGACAAAGATTGAAAAGATGCAAGAAATGTTTAACAAAGATCTAGAAGAATTAAAGAACAAACAACCAGAAATGAACAACACAATAACTGAAATGAAAAACACACTAGAAGGAATCAGTAGCAGAATAACTGAGGCAGAAGAACGGATAAGTGACCTGGAAGGCAGAATGGTGGAATTCATTGCTGCAAAACAGAATAAAGAAAAAAGAATGAAAAGAAATGAAGACAGACTAAGAGACCTCTGGGACAAGAGTAAACACAACAACATTCACATTATAGGGGTCCCAGAAGGAGAAGAGAGAGAGGAAGAACCCGAGAAAATATTTGAAGAGATTAGAGTCGAAAAATTCCCTAACATGGGAAAGGAAATAGCCACCTAAGTCTAGGAAGTGCACAGAGTCTCAGGCAGGATAAACCAAACGAAAAACACAGCAAGACACATCGTAATTAAATTGGCAAAAATTAAAGACAAAGAAAAATTATTGAAAGGACAAAGGGAAAAATGACAAATAACATACAAGGGAACTCCCATAAGGTTAAAAGCTGATTTCTCAGCAGAAATTCTACAAACCACAAGGGGGTAGCATGATATACTTAAAGTGATGAAAGGGAAGAACCGACAACCAAGATTACTCAATGCAGCAAGGATCTCATTCAGATTCGATGGAAAAATCAAAAGCAGACAAGCAAAAGCGAAGAGAATTCAGCGCCAGCAAATCAGCTCTACAACAAATGCTAAAGGAACTTCTCTAAGCAGGAAACACAAGAGAAGAAAAGGACCTACGAAAACAACCCAAAAACAATTAAGAAAATGGTAATTGGAACATACATACCGATAATTACCTTAAACGTGAATGGATAAAATGCTCCAACCAAAAGACACAGGCAGGCTTCCATGGTGGCACAGTGGTTGGGAGTCCACCTGCCAATGCAGGGGACACGGGTTCATGCCCCGGTCTGGGAAGATCCCACATACCGCAGAGCGGCTGGGCCCATGAGCCATGGTCACTGAGCCTGCGCATCCAGAGCCTGTGCTCCGCGACAGGAGAGGCCACAACAGTGAGAGGCCCACATACTGAAAAAAAAAAAAAAAAGACACAGGCTTGCTGAATGGATACAAAACCAAGACCCATACATATGCTGTCTACAAGATACCCACTTCAGAACTAGGGACACATACAGACTGAAAGTGAAGAGGTAGAAAAAGATATTCCATGCAAATGGAAATCAAAAGAAAGCTGGAGTAGCAATATTCACATCAGATAAAATAGACTTTAAAATAAAGAATGTTGGGCTTGCCTGGTGGCGCAGTGGTTGAGAGTCCACCTGCCAATGCAGGGGACACAGGTTCGTGCCCCGGTCCGGGAGGATCCCACATGCTGCAGAGCGGCTGGGCCCGTAAGCCATGGCCACAGAGCCTGTGCTCCACGGCGGGAGAGGCCAAGGCAGTGAGAGGCCCGCGTACCGCAGAAAAACAATAAAGAATGTTATAAGAGACAAGGAAGAAAACTACATAATGATCAACGGATAAATCCAAGAAGAAGATATAACAATTATAAATATATATACACCCAACATAGGAGCACATCAATGCATAAGGCAACTGCTAACAGCTGCAAAAGAGGAAATCAACAATAACACAATAATAGTGGGGGACTTTAACACCTCACTTACACCAATGAACAGATCATCCAAACAGAAAATTAATACAGAAACAGAAGCTTTAAATGACACATAGACCAGATAGATTTAACTGATATTTATAGGATATTCAATCCAAAAACACCAGATTACACTCTTTTCTCAACTGCACACAGAACATTCTCCAGGATAGATCACATCTTAGGTCACAAATCAAGCCTCAGTAAATTTAAGAAAATTGAAATCATATCAAGCATCTTTTCTGACAATAACGCTATGAGATTAAAATCAATTACAGGAAAAAAAACGTAAAAAACACAAAAACATGGAGGTTAAACAATACGTTCCTAAATAACCAAGAGATCACTGAAGAAATCAAAGAGCAAATCAAAAAATACCTAGAGACAAATGACAATGAAAACATGACGATCCAAAACCTATGGGATGCAGCAAAAGCAGTTCTAAGAGGGAAGGTTATAGTTACACAAGCCTGCCTCAAGAAATAAGAAAAATCTCAAATAAACAATCTAACCTTACACCTAAAGGAGCTAGAGATAGAAGAAGAAACAAAACCCAAAGTTAGCGGAAGGAAAGAAATCATAAACATCAGAGCAGAAATAAATGAAATAGAAACAAAGAAAAGAATAGCAAACATCAATAAAACTAAAAGATGGTTCTTTTGAGAAGATAAACAAAATTGATAAACCTTTAGCCAGACTCATCAAGAAAAAGAGGGGGACTTTCCTGGTGGCGCAGTAGTTGAGAGTCCGCCTGCTGATGCAGGGGACATGGGTTCATGCCCCAGTCTGGGAAGATCCCACATGCCACGGAGCGGCTGGGCCTGTTAGCCATGTCTGCTGGGCCTGTGTGTCCGGAGCCTTGCTCCGCAACGGGAGAGGCCACAACAGTGAGAGGCCCGTGTACCGCTAAAAAAAAAAAAAAAGAAGAAGAAGAAAAAGAGGGAGAGGACTCAAATCAATAAAATTAGAAATGAAAAAGGAGAAGTTACAACAGACACTGCAGGAATACAAAGCATCCTAAGAGACTACTACAAGCAACTCTATGCCAATAAAATGGACAACCTGGAAGAAATGGACAACCTGGAAGAAAGGGACAAGTTCTTAGAAAGGTATGACCTTCCAAGACTTAATCAGGAAGAAACAGAAAATATGAGCAGACCAATCACAAGTAATCAAATTGTAACTGTGATTAAAAATCTTCCAACAGACAGAAGTCCAGGCCTGGATGGCTTCACAGGTGAATTCTATAAGACATTTAGAGAAGAGCTAACACCCATCCTTCTCAAACTCTTCCAAAAAATTGTGGAGGAAGGAACACTCACAAACTCATTCTATGAGGCCACCATCACCCTGATACCAAAACCAGACAAAGATAATACAAAAAAAGAAAATTACACACCAATATCACTGATGAATATAGATGCAAAAGTCCTCAACAAAATACTAGCAAACAGAATCCAACAACACATTAAAACGATCATACACCATGATCAAGTGGGATTTATCCCAGGGATGCAACGATTCTTCAATATACACAAATCAATCAATGTGATACACCATATTAACAAATTGAAGAATAAAAAACCATACGATCATCTCAATAGATGCAGAAAAAGCTTTTGACAAAATTCAACACCCATTTATGATAAAAACTCTCCAGAAGATGGGCATAGGGGAAACCTACCTCAACATAATAAAGGTCATGTATGACAAACCCACAGCAAACATCATTCTCAATGGCGAAAAACTGAAAGCATTTCCTCTAAGATCAGGAACAAGACAAGGATGTCCACTCTCACCACTATTATTCAACATAGTTTTGGAAGTCCTAGCCATGGCAATCAGAGAAGAACAAGAAATAAAAGGCCTACAAATTGGAAAAGAAGAAGTACAACTGTCACTGTTTGCAGATGACATGATACTATACATAGAGAATCCTAAAGATGCCACCAGAAAACTACTAGAGCTAATCAATGAATTTGGTAAAGTTGTAGGATACAAAATTAATGCACAGAAATCTCTTGCATTCCTATACACTAATGATGAAAAATCTGAAAGGGAAATTAAGGGAACACTCCCATTTACCACTGCAACAAAAAGAATGAAATACCTAGGAATAAACCTACCTAGGGAGACAAAAGACCTGTATGCAGAAAACTATAAGACACTGATGAAAGCAATAAAAGAGGATACAAACAGATGGAGAGATATACCATGTTCTTGGATTGGAAGAATCAATATTGTAAAAATGAGTATACTACACAAAGCAATCTACAGATACAATGCAATCCCTATCAAACTACCAATGGCATTTTTCACAGAACTAGAACAAAAAATTTCACAATTTGTATGGAAACACAAAAGACCCCGAATAGCCAAAGCAATCTTGAGAAAGCAAAACGGAGCTGGACGAATCAGGCTCCGGGACTTCAGACTATACTACAAAGCTACAGTAATCAAGACAGTGTGGTACTGGGACAAAAACAGAACAATAGGTCAAGGGAACAGGACAGAAAGCCCAAAGATAAACCCACACACATATGGTCCCCTTATCTTTGATAAAGGAGGCAAGAATATACTATGGAGTAAAGACAGGTTCTTCAGTAGGTGAAAACAAGACAGCTACATGTAAAAGAATGAAATTATAACACTCCCTAACACCGTATACAAAAATAAACTCAAAATGGATTAAAGATCTAAATATAAGGCCAGACACTATAAAACTCTTAATTCTTAGAGAAAAACATAGGCAGAACACTCTATGACATCAATCACAGCAAGATCCTTTTGGACCCACTTCCTAGAGAAACGGAAATAAAAATAAACAAATGGGACCTAATGAAACTTCAAAGCTTTTGCACAGCAAAGGAAACCATAAACAAGACGAAAAGACAACCCTCAGAATGGGAGAAAATATTTGCAAATGAAGCAAGTGACAAAGGATTAATCTCCAAAATATACAAGTAGCTCATGCAGCTCAATATCAAAAGAACAAACAACCTAATCCAAAAATGGGCAGAAGATCTAAATAAACATTTCTCCAAAGAAGATATACAGATTGCCAACAAACACATGTAAGGATGCTCAACATCACTAATCATTAGAGAAATGCAAATCAAAACTACAATGAGGTGGGCTTCCCTGGTGGCACAAGTGGTTGAGAGTCTGCCTGCTGATTCAGGGGACACGGATTCGTGCCCTGGTCCGGGAGGATCCCACATGCCGCGGAGCAGCTGGGCCCGTGAGCCATGGCCGCTGAGCCTGCGCATCCGGAGCCTGTGCTTGGCAATGGGAGAGGCCACAACAGTGAGAGGCCCACGTATCGCAAAAAAAAACAACAACAACAACAAAAAACTACAATGAGGTATCACCTTACACCGGTCAGAATGTCCATCAACAAAAACTCTACAAACAATAAATGCTGGAGAGGGTGTGGAGCAAAGGGAACCGTCCTGCACTGTTGGTGAGAATGTAAATTGATACAGCCACTATGGAGAACAGTAAGGAGGTTCCTTAAAAAACTAAAACTAGAACTACCATATGACCCAGCAATCCCACTACTGGGCATATACCCTGAGAAAACCGTAATTTCAAATGAGTCATGTACTACAATGTTCATTGCAGCTCTATTTACAATAGGCAGGACATGGAAGAGCCTAAGTGTCCATCGACAGATGAATGGATAAAGAAGATGTGGCACATATATACAGTGGAATATTACTCAGCCATAAAAAGAAATGGAGTTATTTGTAGTGAGTTAGATGGACCTAGAGTCTGTCATACAGAGTGAAGTGAGTTCGAAAGAGAAAAACAAATACCGTATGCTAACACATATATATGGAATGTAAAAAAAATATGGTTCTGAAGAACCTGGGGGCAGGAAAGGAATAAAGATGCAGACATAGAGAATGGACTTATGGACACAGGGAGGGGGAAAGGTAAGCTAGGACGAAGTGAGGAAGTGGCATGGACATATATACACTGCCAAATATATAATAGATAGTTGGGAAGCAGCCGCATAGCACAGGGAGATCAGTTCCGTGCTTTGTGACCACCTAGAGGGGTGGGATAGGGAAGGTGGGAGGGAGACGCAAGAGGGAGGGGATATGGGAATATTTGTGTACCTATAGCTGATTCACTTTGTTATACAGCAGAAACTAACACAACATTGTAAAGCAATTATACTCCAATAAAGATGTAAAAAAAAAAAAAAAACGGGCTTCTCTGGTGGCGCAGTAGTTAAGAATCCACCTGCCAATGCAGGGTACATGGGTTCGAGTCCCGGTTCGGGAAGATCCCACGTGCTGCGGAGCAACTAAGCCCATGCACCACAACTAGTGAAGCCCGCGCGCCTAGAGCCTATGCTCCACAGCAAGAGAAGCCACCAGCAATGAGAAGCCTGGGCACAGCAACCAAGAGTAGCCTCCACTGGCCACAACTAGAGGAAGCCCACACGCAGGAACGAAGACCCAACGCAGCCAATAAATAAATAAATAAATTTATTTAATAAAAAAAAAAGCAAATGGCATAATTCAGTCCAAGTTCAAAAGCCTGAGGACCATGGGGCTGTGAGTATAAGTCCTGGTGTCCAAGGCCCGACAACCAGGAGCTCCGATGTCCAAGTGCTAGAGACGATTGACATCCCAGCTCAGAAAGAAGAGAGGGAATCCACCCTTTCTGCACTTTCTTGTTCCATCTGGGCCCCCAATGGATTGGATGATGCCCACCCACACTGGTGAGGGTTGATGTCTTGACTCATCCCTGAATCAAATGCTAATGTCTTCCAGAAACACCCTCACAGACACACCCAGAAATAATGTTTCACCAGTTATCTGGCCATCCGTTAGAACAGCCAAGTCGATATATAACATTAACCATCACACCTACCTTTACAAGGTCATGAGAGTGCCATCATATACACAGGCACCAACTTAGCAATGAAGAAGAGGGAAAGGATATAACTCTGGAAGGCTGATAATTTATCTAAAGAGACTGTTTTAAATGAAAAAGAAAATTTTAACCAGAAAAATACTAAGTTAACTTTAATTAAGAAGTTTAAGTTATAGTTTCCATACTCATATGATAGAGGTTTAAAAGCAATAAAGATAAATAAAGAACCTTCACGGTTTTTGGTATACATAAGTGTCTGTTAAATGTTAACCTCAAAGCCTAGGTAATACATGGAAAAGGTATGAACTAAAAAAGATGGCAGTAAGGATGGACAGAAGAATATTCAAGAATCCAATTGGGGGCTTCCTTGGTGGCGCAGTGGTTGAGAGTCTGCCTGCCAATGCAGGGGACACAGGTTCGTGCCCCGGTCCGGGAAGATCCCACATGCCGCGGAGCGGCTGGGCCCGTGAGCCATGGTCGCTGAGCCTGCGCGTCTGGAGCCTGTGCTCCGCAATGGGAGAGGCCACAACAGTGAGAGGCCCGCGTACAGCAAAAAAATCCAACTGGATGTAGACAGCATAGGAAAAAAGAAATCTATGTGTCAAGGTTTCATGTTTGAATGCTTTACTTGGCAGTGGTACTATTCACTGATATGTGCCCTGGCCTCTTTCTGAGCTCACCATTGAGTGGTGGAGCTAATAACTATGAATCTTCTAACGATGTGATAGGAAGCAAGTAGGAAAGGCAAATAGCCTCCCTTTCCCCACCAAATTTACCATCCTTTTCAGGGGTGAATCCTGGTCTCATGCGGATGTTACTTCCTCCAGAAAATGCTGACCTGAGCTGGACTCCGTAGCTCATCTGTGAAAAATCTGGGATAAGGTTTCAATAATGACTTGGGTATAACAAGAAATAAACTAGAAAACCTAAACCTATAGGAGATGAGTCGCTTTCCAGAGACTGCAGAACCCAGCGCATTCTGGGTCCTATAGTGGGTACCAACTTGGTGATCCTTCTCACTCCCTGCTAAAAAAATAAAAAGTTCGGGAATTCCCTGGTGGTCCAGTGGTTAGGACTCAGCCCTGTCACTGCGGGGGCCCGGGTTCAATTCCTGGTCAGGAACTAAGATCCCACAAGCCACGCAGTGCAACCAAAAAATCAGTAAATAAAATAAATTAAAAATAATAAAAAACAAAATATAGGGGCTTCGCTGGTGGCACAGTTGTTAGAATCTGCCTGCCAATGCGGGGAACATGGGTTCTAGCCCTGGTCGAGGGAAGATCCCACATGCCGCGGAGTAGCTAAGCCGGTGCGCCACAACTTCTGAGCCTGCACTCTAGAGCCCTCAAGCCACAACTACTGAGCCCACGTGCCACAACTACTGAAGCCCACGAGCCTAGAGCCCATGCTCCACAACAAGAGAAGCCACCACAATGAGAAGCCCGTGCACCACAACGAAGGGTAGCCCCTGCTCGCCGCAACTAGAGAAAGTGCACACACAGCAACAAAGACCCAACACAGCCAAAAATAAATAAACTGCAAAATGTCATTTAAAAAAATTAAATTAAATTAAATTAATAAAGTTCATGCTTAAATATCTACTCTTTTTGAAATCTCAAAATCCCTCTCCTATCTGCTGCAGGTTTGCCATCCATGTACTGACTTCCACTGAGAACATACTACTTGCCTTTAAAACAATAATGAGAGGGACTTCCTGGTAGTCCAGCAGTTAAAACTCCGCACTTCCACTGCAGGGGCCGTGGGTTCAATCCCTGGTCGGGGAACTAAGACCCCATTGCCACGCAGTGCAGCCAAAAAGTAGGAAAAAAAAACAAACAATAATGAGGGATCTTACCCCACTGGGATGTACCTCACTTCATGGTCTCAGCCAACAAATTATGTCAAAATATATCACAGTCCACCTTATATCTCTACAAGACATAGATGCACACAATACTGAAGAACAGGAATAGTTTCCTTGCAGTTTGCTGATTCAAAGCAGAGAACAGGGAAGATAACTTTGACAGGCATGTTAAGAATGGCAAGACACAAAGACCTGAGATCATAAATTAGGTAAGAAACAAACCAGGTCCATGAAGGAAAACTATCTAATTTGGAAATGGAACAAGATGTTTACTAAGAGTGTCAAGTTGAATGTGCTATCCAGGTTTCTTGTTTAAGATCAAGTAAACTGGAGTCCTTACACACTAAAGAAGAGGAATAGGAGTAGGTATGTGTGGTGGTGCACCTCTGAATCTTGCTTCCACATCTTCCCAGAAGCCCAGCTGTGGTCTGAGAACAGATGGAGAACTTCACAGTGAAGTTATATGAGGTTGATCTATGCCCCCTTCATCTTCTCTGCCTCCACACAAGCATTACAGTTTGATAGCCCCACAGACTTTGAGTGCCTGAAATTACAGACAATGACTTCATTCAAGTTGATTCCATGAACAGAAACAAATTCCACCACGTTTGCATTAGACAGCCATCATCTTGACTGTGTAATGTCATTTGACATAAATTTTCTAGTATAGCGGTCTATCATTTAACCAAAAGATAATTTAGGTTAAGTTGCCCCCTAGAGGCAGCTGGAAAAACACTAAAACTGTCTAGAAATAAGAGAAAGTCCAAATAAAATGTTAGTAAACAGAAAATGCAGAAATGGATAATAGAATCCTTACATTTTACATATTTCCTGTTTTTAGAACAAAGACTGGAGAGAAGATCTCTAATCATCTGTTTTACATAAATATTTACCCCAGTTGCTGAGATACAATTTTTTTAAAATCCTGTCCCCCAAAAAAATGATCTTCTGGTAAATTGGTATCACTCAGTAATTCAACAACAAATGAGATGGCAGAGCATAAAGAAAGACAACAGACAATCAGAAGTTGATTTTCCCAGAAATAAATATCGATTTCTAAATGCACATTTGCTTTAACAAGCTGCATACTGGTGTGACTTTTTGATATTGTTGTTACAGTTTTTTTTTTTGTTTTTTTTTCTTTTGTGGTACGCGGGCCTCTCACTGCTGTGGCCTCTCTGCTGTGTTGCAGAGCACAGGCTCCAGACGCTTAGGCTCAGCGGCCATGGCTCAAGGGCTCAGCCGCTCCGCGGCATGTGGGATCTTCCCGGACCAGGGCACGAACCCGTGTCCCCTGCATCGGCAGGTGGACTCTCAACCACTGCGCCACCAGGGAAGCCCTGTTGTTACAGTTTTTAAAGTTCTGTTTTTATATCATTAAGAAATCTTTTGTGTGTCACTTCACTATACCCACTGATCCGATTTAAAAATGGCTTTTAATCAAGAAAAACAGGGAGGTGTTGATGCTTCGCTTTTTGTGGCATGCATAATGCAGCTGGAATTTTCCATCCCCAAGTAAGAATCCAGTGCAATCCTCATTCCCTGATGAGAGTTCCAAAGGAAAGAAAAGGACCAGTTTAATGATTGCTGAAGGCAGTGGGCCTGCAATACCATTGACTACAATTTAGAGCAAGAAGTTGTCTGCAGAGGAAAATGGGCCTGGTTCAATTGCAATTATTGATACTTTCAATCAACAGCATTTTCGTTTGTGAAAATAAATTAATGCCAGGTATAAAAGAGGAGTTCAAAGGCTCAAACTGAAATTTAAAAATGGTTTAGGGAAAGCAGCATAAAGCTGATTTGAAGATGATAAATATTTAGAATTTAGAAAAAATAAGCCTCAGAGTTAATGAGTTGGGAGAAGGGACAGAGCTGGTAATTGACCATTTCTTGGGTAATGATTAATGTATGTAAAAATGTAATTTACTAACTGGGAAATGTTCACTCCTTTCATAGTATAATGGTTTCCATCTTCTAAAAGAGATCTCTAAAATTAACCATCAATGAACAACATTTCTTTAAAAATAAAAAATTCCCGCACATTAAAGTTCATATTCTATTGTGTTTCTACACAAGTATGTCCGACATCTCAATAAATTTTTAAGATCAACTGCTTACTTGCACAATTTGTATATGTCAGGTGGTGTTACATAACTAACACACATCACTTAGTGTGTTAAGTGATAAAAGACTTGCATGCAAAACAACAATGAATATTTAAAAATGAAAAGTACATCCCTATAATAATTGTTCAATTTAGATAACTTCAAATTACAAAGAACGTAAACTAATACAACTTGTTCTATGCTTTTAAAACTTCTAGATGTATCTCAAATTGGGATTTGATAGGGAATTCCCTGGCGGTTCAGTGGTTAAGATTCCATGCTTTCACTGGCGCGGCCAAAATAAAAAAACAAATTTTTTTTAAAAAAAGGATTTGATAGATGGCAAAAGCTTCCAGGCCTCACATTTTATCTGAGGCTGTGTTTAGTAGCCTAATTGTGAATTGTTTCAGTGGTACCTGGAAAGCCCATTCCAACTAAAGTTTTCTTTTTAATTTTCTGCCATTATCCCTGCAAACTTCCTATTCAGAAACTGCTACTCTGATTTCACAAAGGGTTTGAGGCAGTTTTCACTCATGCCAGATGTCAACTGCAGTTTAGCCAGGCACCCTGCTCCATATCTTCTCATATCTGACCCAGGCTAATGGAGGAGTCTCCATTTCAAACACTGCCCATACTGTGGTGAAGAGAAAAAAATGTTCTGGAGGGTCCCACAACTGGCTATTTAATGCCTTGATCTCAAAGTGATACGTATCATTTCTGATTACAACTAACTTGTCACATGGCCCTGCCCAATCACAAGAGAATCAGGAAAAGCAATCCTAACCAGGGGTAAAAATGGAAATATTTAAGAAACAGTGTTTATGACTCTCAGAGAGGTATCATCAGTTTTTTGCTATTACGAACAATGTTGCAAAGAATAACCTTGTATAACTATCATTTTGCAAGTATATCTGTAAGATTCCAGAAATGGAATTGTTGGACCAAAGGTTTTAACCATTTGTAATTTTGATAGATATTATCAAAGTTGCTTTAAATAGCAATCTCTACAATCCGTTTAAAATTGGACTTGTAGAATTTCAAATTATGCATGAAATTTTTTTTATATTTTATTTTATTTTTTAACATTTTTATTGGAGTATAATTGCTTTACAATGGTGTGTTAGTTTCTGTTTTATAACAAAGTGAATCAGTTATACATATACATATATCCCCATATCTGTTCCCTCTTGCATCTCCCTTCCTCCCGCCCTCCCTGTCCCACCCCTTTAGATGGTCACAAATCACTGAGCTGATCTCCCTGTGCTATGCGACTGCTTCCTACTAGCTATCTATTTTACATTTGGCAGTGTATATATGTCCATATATACACTACCACTCTCTCACTTTGTCCCAGCTTACCCTTCCCCTTCCACATGTCCTCAAGTCCCTTCTCTAGTAGGTCTGTCTTTATTCCCATCTTGCCCCTAGGTTCTTCATGACCAATTTTTTTTTATATATTCCATATATATGTGTTAGCATATGGTATTTGTTTTTCTCTTTCTGACTTACTTCACTCTGTATGACAGACTCTAGGTCCATCCACCTCACTACAAATAACTCAATTTATGCATGAAATTTTTAGAATATCTCAGCTGAGTAAATCTCAATGGATTTATGAGATGTACACACAAATAGCTGTATTATGTGGCCATTTATGTTAAATGTCACCGGAGTACTGGAAATGACACCCTGAATTAGAGTTGTCCCAAGCAGGGGGGATTACATCCAGTTAAAATGATTCATCAAGGTTTCACAAAGGAAGGTTTCACAAAGGAAGGTTTCACAAAGGTTTTAAATGGGGCCTTATGGATAAATCATTCTCTACCTTTTCTCCTCTGAAAGTCCTTTCCTCAAATCCCTATAGCTATTATGAACAAGCACTAGAGCCAGGGTGCCTGAGTTTAAATCCCAGCCCCACCACTGACTAGATTTACCTTCGGCAAAGTACTTAAACTCTTTGTTGTCACTACATCCTCCCATAAAATCCTCCAGTGCTTTCTCGCAATCTTAAATCTTTGTTTTCTATGCCATCTTGTAACGGTAATCAATTATATAAGTGACAGCAGCCAATCGCTGGCTTAACTACCTGCAGTGCAAGCAATAGTGACTTCACGGCCACCTCCCTCCTTGCTTGTGAATGGAAAAGGAATTATTTCACAGGCTTGAACTGACTAATGAATAAATGGCTAGGAGTCATTTTGAGTGAAGGACTTCCAGTTCTGTAGAAACTATAAAACTGACTTTCCATCACTTCCAAAATAAAATATTTAAATTGTAAAGTTCAGAATCTCAGCCTCTGAAAGCCATATATATGTATGGCTTTCAATAACTGTCAATAACTGTTGAGCTATCAATAACTTTACAGCTGATATCAAAAACGATGGCTGCATAGGGTAAAACGCTGAAGGTCTGTTAAAGCCTACAAGCTGATACATGTAATATCACTCAGGTAATTTGTTTTCTTCAAGTTAAGAACAATAAATGTCCTTTTATTTAAATGACTGATAGTTGGGTCTGCTACATCCTTCATTTTAAATATACATAAATATATGTGTGTATGTACATATATATAATATATATGCCTTTTTAAAATATACACCTTTGTATGTTATGTTTTTCTCCAGCTTTACTGAAGTATGATTGACAAATAAAAATGTGTATCTTACATTGTGGAATGAGATGTTTTGATATATATATATATAGTGAAGTGATTACCACAATAAAGCTAATTAACATATCCATCACCTCACATAATTACCCTTCCTTTTGTGATGAGAACAATTGATATTTACTCTCTTAGCAAATTTCAGGTATGTAATATATTAAGTATAGTCACCATACTATAACATTAGGTCTCCAGAACTTATTCATCTTATTCATAATTTAAAGTTTGTACCCTTTCACCAATATCTCCCCTTTTCCCCCACCCCCCAGGCCCTGGCAACCACCATTCTATTCTCTGTTATTATAAGTTCAATTTTTTTTTAGATTCCACATATAAGTGAAATTATACAGTATTTGTCTTTCTGTGTCTGGTTTGCTTCACTTAGCATAATGTCCTCCGGTTTCATCCACGTTGTTGCAAATGGCAGAATTTCCTTCTTTTTTTAGGCTGAAAAATATTTCATTGTAGTACATATATACCACATTTGCTTTATGCATTCGTCCATCAATGAACACTTATGTTGTTTCTGTATCTTGGCTATTGTGAATAATGCTGCAATGAACATGGGAGTGAAGATATCTCTTTGAGATAGTGATTTTATTTTCTTTGGATATATACCCAGAAGTGGGAGAGCTGGATCATATGGTAGATCTGTTTTTAATTTTTTTGAGGAACATCTATTCTGTTTTCCATAATGGCTGTATGTATGTGTATGTGTGTGTGTGTGTATATTTTTTTTTTTTTCTTTTTTTTTTGCGGTACGCGGGCCTCTCACTGTTGCGGCCTCTCCCTTTGCGGAGCACAGGCTCCGGACACGCAGGCTCAGCGCCCATGGCTCTCGGGCCCAGTCGCTCCGCGGCATGTGGGATCTTCCCAGACCAGGGCACGAACCCGTGTACCCTGCATCGGCAGGCGGACTCTCAACTACTACGCCACCAGGGAAGCCCCCTATATGTTTCTTAATATGTTTCTCTTTTTGAGATTCTAAAAAAAAAATTTGTTTAAATAATTTAGTTTTTTTACTGACATATAGAAATATCTATCAATTTCATAGATATGCAGCACATAAAATTACCCTTAAGCTTAGATTGATATGTAGAAATAATCACTTTAGTTTGGCATTATAATATCTGGGCTCATAAATAATATCAATACTCCAACTTCAGGTAATTTGGGATTTTTTACCCCCAATAAACATTATTACTGTTTTTTAGACTTCCTTTCTATTTATTTTCATGCTTATATCAGTCATAAAACAGAAAACACATCACTAATTTAAACAGGGAAAATTTAATATACAGAATTGTACACTGATATGTATTAGTTATCTATTGCTATGTGACAAATTATCCCAAAATTTAGCATCCTGAAACAATAGACATTTATTATTGTCTTAGTTGGTTCAAGCTGCTATAACAAAATATCACAGGCTGAGTAGCTTATAAACAGCAGAAATTTATTTCTCACAATTCTGGAGACTGGAAGTCCTAGATCAGGGTTCCAGCATGGATGGGTGAGGGTCCAATCTTCTGGGTCACAGACTTCTCTTTGTGTCCTCACAGAATGGAAACGGCTAGGGATCTCTTTGGAGCCTCTTTTAAAAGAGCACTAATCCCATTCATGAAGGCTTTGCCCTCATAACCTAATCTCCTAATACCATCACCTTGGACATTTAGATTTTAACATATGAATTTGGGGGGGGGATACAAACATTCAGACCATAGTAATTATCTCACAGTTTCTGTGGGTCAGGAATCTGGGAGTGGCTCAGATGGGTGGTTCTGGTTCAGAATCTTTCATGAGGTTTGTTATTTTTGGTAAACTCATTTGAGGAAAAACAAACCCACAGAGTCTACAGAGGAGACAATGGTCAATGGCTGCTGCCTAGTTCCAGCTTCTCAAGCTCAAGTTCCACACATCTGACCTCCCTGCCATAATCAGCCCTGGAGGAAGTGAAATTAATCCCGTCCTCACCCCCATCACTGTGTCCTCAGGGAGCAGCCCCATCCAAGTGCTATGCCTTCCCCAGGACCCTCACTATTCTAATGAGCAAATGTTTGGCCACAAAAGAAAGTAAGAATTCTGTGAAAGGGAAGATATCAGCTGAAATAAATAGCATTTTTTCACTCCTGAAGTGACCTACCATAAAGCAAGATAAGAGTAAGAGCAATGTGGAGGATTCACTGCATGGGTGGTCAATTATAATGGCCTTCTAGCAAGACCCCTATTGATTTACTGTTTAGGTTGAAAAAAATATTAATTATTTAAATAGTAGGTCAAAATCAACAATATAGTTTTGCACTGCCTGTGAAGAATGCTAGGAATCTCGGGCTTCCCTGGTGGCGCAGTGGTTGAGAGTCCACCTGCCGATGCAGGGGACACGGGTTCGTGCCCCGGTCCGGGAAGATCCCACATGCCGCTGAGCGGCTGGCCCCGTGAGCCATGGCCGCTGAGCCTGCGCGTCCAGAGCCTGTGCTCCACAACAGCAGAGGCCACAACAGTGAGAGGCCCGCGTACCGCAAAAAAAAAAAAAAAAAAAAAAAAAAAGAATGCTAGGAGTCTTAATGAATGTCTAAAGAAAACAGGAAAAATTCTCATATAGGATTTTCAGGCAAACAGGATCTAATTTTTAAAGCCAGAACCAATTTGCATTGCTTCGGGCAGGACTGAAGAAAAGGCCACATTGGTGAAATCACAAGCTAAACCCACTGAAGAGGGTGAATTATACTTGGAAAGTAATTTCTGTTGACAAAAGTAGTCTTTCTGAAAGATAAAAAATGCTCTCAAGGAAAGACTTTATGAAAGAAGAAAAAGCCATGCCAGAGAGAGTCATTCACAAGTTTCACTCTTTCGTCTGGCACCAATGTTACAGATGATTTAGAATAAAATTTTTTCTGATATTATATGAAAGTTCAGCCCTAATATGGAAGACAAAAAACTATTTTTGAAGATTGGTTCAGTCACCATTTTGTGCCAGTTGTTGAAGATTACTTTAGCAAAAACAAGCACCGTTAATCCTCAGTGGTGTTCTGGCCATCAAGCATCCTTGAAGATATGGATTCTATATCACAATGGTGTTTATATGCATCTATCCATTCATTCACTCATTCCTTCAGTGACAAAAAAATTGTTGAGAACCTCGTATGTGCTATAAAAGGATTTGAGGATACATTAGTGAACAAGACATTGCCTCTGATCCCAACGCATGTGCAACAACCTATTGGAGGAAATAGACAAGCAACAAGCTAATTAGAATGCAGTGTGATTATACTGGGATAGGAGAGTGATCATCAACCCTACTAAGCCCAACATCCCTTTCTATAATATTTTGTAATGCTCCCTTTACTATACTGAAAAAAAAATTGCAAGACAGTGTAACTAATCTGCACACATATTTCTTAAAACATTAATATATGCCTGAAATACAATGAATATAAAGAAGAAATAAGAGGGAAATACTATATAATAAAATTAGATGTATTTAAATATGCAGATGTTTAGGCAAGAACACACTAGAAGATATTATGAATAAGGTGGGTGCCTGCATATTTCTACCCATGCTTAATGCTATGGACTGAATTGTGTTCACCCCAAAATTCATATGTTGAATCTCTAACACCAAAGTGACTGCACAGTATTGCAGTAAGGAAGCAATTAAGATTAAATGAGGTCCGTAGAGATTGGTTCAAGATGGCAGAATAGAAGGACGTGCTGTCACTCCCTCTCGTGAGATCACCAGAATCACAAGTAACTGCTGAACAGTCAGCAACAGGAAGACACTGGAACTCACCAGAAAAGATACCCCAATCCAAAGACAAAGGAGAAGCCACAATGAAGATGGCAGGAGGGGCACAATCACAATAAAATCAAATCCCATAACTGCTGGGTGGGTGACTCACAAACTGGAGAACACTTATACCACAGAAGCCCACCCACTGGAGTGAAGGTTCTGAGCCCCACGTCAGGCTTCCCAACCTGGGGGTCCTGCAAGGGGAGGAGGAATTCCTAGAGAATCAGACTTTGAAGGCTACTGGGATTTGATTGCAGGACTTCGACAGGACTGGGGGAAACAGAGACTCCACTCTTGGAGGGCACACACAAAGTAGTGTGTGCATCGGGACCCAGAGGAAGGAGCAGTGAACCCAGGGGAGACTGAACCAGACCTACCTGCTAGTGTTGGAGAATCTCCTGCAGAGGCGGGGGGAGGCTGTGGCTCACTGTGAGGACAAGGACACTGGCAGCAGAAGTTCTGGGAAGTATTCCTTGGTGTGAGCCCTACCACAGTCTGCCATTAGCCATACCAAAGAGCCCAGGAAGGCTCAGTGTTGGGTCGCCTCAGGCCAAACAACCAACAGGGAGGGAACCCAGCCCCAGCCATTAGCAGACAAGTGGATTAAAGTTTTACTGAGTTCTGCCCACCAGAGTAACAGCCAGCTCTACCCACCACCAGTCCCTCCCATCAGGAAACTTGTACAAGCCTCTTAGATAGCCTCATCCATCAGACGGAAGACAGCATAAGCAAGAAGAACTACAATCCTGCAGCCTGTGGAACAAAAAGCACATTCATAGAAAGATAGACAAGATGAAAAGGCAGAGGGCTATGTACCAGATGAAAAACAGACATGAACAATACAATAACTGAAACGAAAAATACACTAGAAGGAATCAATAGTAGAATAACTTAGGCATAAGAATGGATAAGTGACCTGGAAGACAGAATGGTGGAATTAACAGCTAGGGAACAAAATAAAGAAAAAAGAATGAAAAGAAATGAAGACTGCCTAAGAGACCTCTGGGACAACAATAAATGCAACAACATTCGCATTATAGGGGTCCCAGAAGGGGAAGAGAGAGAGAAAGGACCTGAGAAAATATTTGAAGAGATTATAGTTGAAAACTTCCTTAACATGGGAAAGGAAATAGCCACCCAAGTCCAGGGAGTGCACAGAGTCCCAGGCAGGATAAACCCAAGGAGAAACACACCGAGACACATAGTAATCAAATTCACAAAACTTAAAGACAAAGAAAAATTATTAAAAGGAGCAAGGGAAAATGACAAATAACATACAAGGAAACTCCCGTGAGGTTAACAGCTGATTTCTAAGCAGAAACCCTACAAGCCAGAGGGAGTGGCATGACATATTTAAAGTGACGAAAGTGAAGAACGTACAACCAAGATTACTATACCCAGCAAGGATCTCATTCAGATTCGACGGAGACATCAAAAGTTTTACAGACAAGCAAAAGCTAAGAGAATTCAGCACCAGCAAACCAGCTCTCCAACAAATGCTAAAGGAACTTCTCTAAGTGGGAAACACAAGAGAAGAAAAGGACCTACAAAAACAAACCCAAAACAATTAAGAAAATGGTAATAGGAACATACATACCGATAATTACCTTAAATGTGAATGGATTAAATACTCCAACCAAAAGACACAGGCTTGCTGAATGGATACAAAAACAAGACCCATATATATGCTGTCTACAAGAGACTAACTACAAACCTAATGACACATACAGACTGAAAGTGAGGGGATAGAAAAAGATATTCCATGCAAATGGAAATCAAAAGAAAGCTGGAGTAGCAATACTCGTATCAGATAAAATAGACTTTAAAATAAAGAATGTTACAAGAGACAAGAAAGGATACTACATAATGATCAACGAATCAATCCAAGAAGAAGATATAACAATTATAAATATATATGCGGGCTTCCCTGGTGGCCCAGTGGTTGAGAGTCCACATGCCGATGCAGGGGACACGAGGTTCATGCCCTGGTCTGGGAAGATCCCACATGCTGCGGAGCGGCTGGGCCCGTGAGCCATGGTCACTGAGCCTGCGCGTCCGGAGCCTGTGCTCCGCAACGGGAGAGGCCACAACAGTGAGAGGTCCGCGTACTGCAAAAAAAAAAAAAAAAAATATATATATATATATACATATATATATATATATATATATGCACCCAATATAGGAGCACCACAATACATAAGGCAACTGCTAACAGCTCTAAAAGAGGAAATCGACAGTAACACAATAATAGTGGGGAACTATAACACCTCACTTACACCAATGGACAGATCATCCAAACAAAATTAATAAGGAAACACAAACTTTAAATGACACAATACATAAGGTAGATTTAATTGATATTTATAGGACATTCCATCCAAAAACACCAGATTACACTTTCTTCTCAAGTGCACACGGAACATTCTCTAGGATAGATCACATGTAGGGTCACAAATCAAGTCTCAGTAAATATAAGAAAACTGAAATCATATCAAGCATCTGTTCTGACCACAATGCTATGAGATTAGAAATGAATTACAGGGGGCTTCCGTAGTGGCGCGGTGGTTGAGAGTCTGCCTGCTGATGCAGAGGACATAGGTTCGCGCCCCGGTCTGGGAAGATCCACTTGCCACGGAGCGGCTGGGCCCGTGAGCCATGGCCGCTGAGCCTGCGTGTCCGGAGCCTGTGCTCTGCAACGGGAGAGGCCACAACAGTGAGAGGCCCGCGTACCGCAAAAAACTAAATAAATAAATAAATAAATGACAGGGAAAAAAACGTAAAAAACACAAAAACATGGAGGCTAAACAATACGTTATTAATAACCAAGAGATCACTGAGGAAATCAAACAATACCTAGAGACAAATGACAATGAAAACATGACGATCCAAAACTTATGGGATGCAGCAAAAGTAGTTCTAAGAGGGAACGTTATAGCTATACAAGCCTACCTCAAGACACAAGAAAAATCTCAAATAAACAATCTAACCTTACACCTAAAGGAACTAGAGGAAGAAGAACAAACAAAACCCAAAGTTAGCAGAAGAAAAGAAATCATAAAGTACAGAGCAGAAAAAAATGAAATCGAAACAAAGAAAACAATAGCAAAGATCAAGAAAACTAAAAGCTGGTTCTTTGAGAAGATAAACAAAATTGATAAACCATTAGCCAGGCACATCAAGAAAAAGAGGGAGAGAGCTCAAATCAATAAAATTGAAATGAAAAAGGAGAAGTTACAACAGACACTGCAGAAGTAAAAAGCATCCTAAGAGACTACTACAAGCAACTCTATGTCAATAAAATGGACAACCTGGAAGAAATGGACAAATTCTTGGAAACGTATAACCTTCCAAGGCTTAACAAGGAAGAAAGAGCAAATGTGAACAGACCAATCACAAGTAATGAAATTGAAACTGTGATTAAAAATCTTCCAACAGACAAAAGTCTAGGACCGGATGGCTTCACAGGTAAATTCTATAAAATATTTAGAGAAGAGCTAACACCTATCCTTCTCAAACTCTTCAAAAAATTGCAGAGGAAGGAACACTCCCAAACTCATTCTATGTGGCCATCATCACCCTGATACCAAAACCAGATAAAGATAATACAAAAAAAGAAAATTACAGACCAATATCACTGATGAATATAGATGCAAAAATCCTCAACAAAATCCTAGCAAACAGAATCCAACAACAGATTAAAACGATCATACACCATGATCAAGTGGGATTTATCCCAGGGATGCAATGGTTCTTCAATATACGCAAATCAATCAATGTGATAAACCACATTAACAAATTGAAGAATAAAAAACCATACGATCATCTCAATAGATGCAGAAAAAGCTTTTGACAAAATTCAACACCCATTTATGATAAAAACTCTCCAGAAGATGGGCACAGAGGAAACCTACCTCAACATAATAAAGGCCATGTACGACAAACCCACAGCAAACATCATTCTCAATGTTGAAAAACTGAAACCATTTCCACTAAGATCAGGAACAAGACAAGGATGTCCACTCTCACCACTATTATTCAACATAGTTTTGGAAGTCCTAGCCATGGCAATCAGAGAAAAACAAGAAATAAAAGGTCTACAAATTGGAAAAGAAGAAGTACAACTGCCACTGTTTGCAGATGACATGATACTATACATAGAGAATCCTAAAGATGCCACCAGAAAACTACTAGAATTAATCAATGAATTTGGTAAAGTTGCAGGATACAAAATTAATGCACAGAAATCTCTTGCATTCCTATACACTAATGATGAATAATCTGAAAGAGAAATTAAGGAAACACTCCCATTTACCACTGCAACAAAAAGAATAAAATACCTAGGAATAAACCTACCTAGGGAGACAAAAGACCTGTATGCAGAAAACTATAAGACACTGATAAAAGCAATTAAAGATAATACCAACAGATGGAGAGATATACCATGTTCTTGGATTGGAAGAATCAATATTGTGAAAATGACTATACTACCCAAAGTAATCTACAGATTCAATGCAATCCCTATCAAATTACCAATGGCATTTTTTATGGAACTAGAACAAAAAATCTTAATATTTGTATGGAGACACAAAAGACCCCGAATAGCCAAAGCAGTCTTGAGGGAAAGAAACGGAACTGGAGGAATCAGACTCCCTGACTTCAAACTATACTACAAAGCTACAGTAATCAAGACAATATGGTACTGGCACAAAAACAGAAACATAGATCAATGGAACAACATATAAAGCCCAGGGATAAACCCACGCACCCATGGTCAACTAATCTATGACAAAGGAGGCAAGAATATATAATGGGGAAAAGACAGTCTCTTCAATAAGTGGTGCTGGGAGAAGTGGACAGCTACATGTAAAAGAATGAAATTAGAACACTCCCTAACACCATACACAAAAATAAACTCAAAATGGATTCGAGACATAAATGCAAGACCAGACACTATAAAACTCTTGGAGGAAAACATAGGAAGAACACTCTTTGACATAAATCACAGCAAGATCTTTTTTGATCCACCTCCTGGAAAAATGGAAATAAAAACAAAAATAAACAAATGGGACCTAATGAAACTCAAAAGCTTTTGCACAGCAAAGGAAACCATAAACAAGATGAAAAGACAACCCTCAGAATGGGAGAAAATATTTGCTAATGAATCAACAGGCAAAGGATTAATCTCCAAAATATATAAACAGCTCATGCAGCTCAATATTAAAAAAACAAACAATCTAATCAGAAAATGGGCAGAAGGCCTAAATAGACATTTCTCCAAAAAAGACATACAGATGGCCAAGAACCACATGAAAAGCTGCTGAACATCACTAATTATTAGAGAAATGCAAATCAAAACTACAGTGAGGTATCACCTCACACCAGTTAGAATGGGCATCATCAGAAAATCTACAAACAATAAATGAGGGTATGGAGAAAAGTGAACCCTCTTGCACTGTTGGTGGGAATGTAAATTGATACAGCCAGTATGGAGAACACTATGGAGGTTCCTTAGCAAACTAAAAATAGAATTACCATATGACCCAGCAATCCCACTACTGGGCATACACCCAGAGAAAAACATAATTAAAAAAGACATATGCAACCCAGTGTTCATTGCCACGCTATTTACAATAGCCAGGTCATGGAATCAATCTAAATGCCCATCGGCAGACAAATGGATAAAGAAGATGTGGGACATATATACAATGGAATATTACTCAGCCATAAAAAGGAAGGAAATTGGGTCATTTGTAGAGACGTGGATGCATCTAGAGACTGTCATACAGAGTGAAGTAAGTCAGAAGGAGCAAAACAAATATCGTATATTAACGCATATATGTGGAACCTAGAAAAATGGTACAGATGAACCGGTTTGCAGGGTAGAAATAGAGACACAGATGCAGATGCAGCAAACAAACGTATGGACACCAAGCGGGGAAAGCGGCAGGAGGGTGGGGTGATGGTGTGATGAATTGGAAGATTGGGATGCACTTGTATACACCGATGTGTATAAAATGCATGACTAATAAGAACCTGCTATATAAAAAAATTTTTAAGTTAAAAAAATTTTAAAAACAGATAAACGCAAAAAAAACAAAACAGAAGGCAGCCATCCGCCAGCCAGTAAGTTCTCACCAGAAACCAAATCTTGGACTTTTCAGCCTCCAGAGCTGTGGGAAATAAATAAACCCAGTCTATGGTATTTCGTTATGGTATTCTGAACTGACTAATACACTTAGAATCACCACGAAGGAGACAGCTACATGTGCAGACTGATCCGGTATGCTGTATTGCCTCAAAAACCACAAACGTCATTGCAGTCAGTAATATGATTTTCTGAAATGGTTTCCTTTTCCCTGAGGAAAGTTCCAAACGAAAAACAGCAGTATCTTCACTAGATTTATTTAGTAATTGCATTCTTAGAAAATACAGAGTTTATTTCAATGATGCAAAAACTACATTGAGTTTATATGTAAAATGAGTTTTATTCTAGACAAGGTATGATAAACATTTTTAACTATGCAAATGTTAGGCAGGACATTCAAAAGCCCTACAAATGCAGGACAATCCTTCATTGTGTGAGATTGTCCCTTATGCCAACATACCAATCTCCCTCACAAAAAATTCCAGTAACACGTCATTGTGAAACAACAACAGAATATCTCCATTAATTTCAAACTGTCCCCCAGGAGGCAATACTGTCCCCACTGAGAACCACCATTCCAGGGTTTAGAAACAGGGGAATCCAACACAGCCATAGGGCTGTAGGAAAGACTAATGCAGAAAGTCACACCAGTTAATTGATCAGGTAGGAATTGAAGGTGACTGCACAGGGCCAGTGGTGAGAAGGGTTGAAGATGAAAGAGGGCATAGCATATTCAGGACGCTGCAGACATAACAGTATGGCCGGGACATTAAGTCACATTAATATTTACTCTGTCAAACAGACTCACAGGGACTTCCCTGGTGGTGCAGTGGTTGGGACTCCATGCTCCCAATGTAGGGGGCCTGGGTTCGATCCTTGGTCAAGGAAGTAGATCCCACACGCATGCCACAACTAGAGTTCACATGCCACAACTAAGGAGCCCATGTGCCACAACTAAGGAGCCCATGTGCCACAACTAAAGGAGCCCACCTGCCACAACTAAGACCTGGCACAACCAAACAAATATAAATAAATAAATATTTTTTTTAAAAAAAAGACTCATAGACATAGAGAACAGATTTGTGGTTGGCAATAGGGAGGGGGAGTGTGGAAAGGATGGATTGGGAGTTTGGGGTTAACGGATGCAAACAATTATATATAGAATGGATAGACAACAAGGTCCTACTGTATAGCACAGGGAACTATAAACCATAATGGAAAAGAATATATATATGTGTAACAGTCATTTTGGTGTGGAGCAGAAATTAACACAACATTCTAAATCAACTATACTTCAATAAAAAATATTTACTCTGCTGCTAAAAACATGAAGAAAAAGAATTAAGCCTAAAAAATCCTGTTGAAATGGTACTTAAAGAATAGGTTTCTGCCTGCCTTCCAAAAGTTTATAGACACTACTCTTAAGCAAGTATTGTACAATTCTCAGCTTAAAATTTTCATCAGAGAACATCAACAAGAAACTGAGCTTTCAGGTTTAGAAATTGAGTTTCTCATTGAAGAGCAAAGAGTGGCAAATCAAAGGTAATATTAGCATCTTTCTTCCTATCTCAGTTGACATTACATTAAACACCTCTCTCACCTCTGGGGTAAGGGTTCTCGGCCCTTCTCATCAAAGCTGCTTTCTGAGCATCAGACTGTAACAAGAGGTCACAAGCTGGCAACTTTGCTATATCTGACCCACCGGCAGGTTTGTATTCCCCACAGTGTTATCTACTAAGTGGATTTTTAAAGTTTTAATTAGTTACCAGCACACAAAAATCTGGATTTTCAGCTTCTCTGGGGTTAACAGAAGAACTGGCAATAGCAGGTCTGCATGGCCCCATGTCAACAGTAGCTAGAGCTGAGGAAGGGCTGGCCAGGGCATGTGTGCTCTAGTTTTCTATTCCGTCATTCCTTCTGATATCCAACACCTAGGTCTGGTTTCAGTTATCATTTGTCATTGGACTATGTAGTGTTTTCCTTATGCCTGGCGTAGTGGGTTGAATGACAATCCCAAGAAAGAAATTTCCACGTCCTAATTCCCAGAACCTGTGAATTATCCTCTTTGGAGAAAGGACCTTTACAGATGTCATTTAAGTTAAGGATCTCAAGTTAAAGAGACATACTGGATTATCCAGGCGGGCCCTAAATCCAATGATAAGTGTCTTTTTAAGAGAGAGAGACACAGGGGAGACAAGACAGAAGAGGGGAAAACAGACACACAGAGGAGAAGGCAATGTGAAGACAGAAGCAGAGATTGGAAAGATGTGGCCACAAACCAATGAAGCCAAGGAACACTGAGAGCCACCAAAAGCTGGAAGAGACAAGGAAGGATTCTCCTCTAGAGCCTTCAGAGGGACTGAAACCCTGCTGACATCTTGATTTCAGACTTGTGGCCTCCAGATCTGTGAGAGAGTACATTTCTGTTGTTTTAAGCCACTCAATTTGTGGTATTTTGTTATGGCAGCCCTAAGATGTTTCAGAGGTAATGGAAAATTCAGAGCGAATGGCAAAGAACGTGGCTTGCAAACACATAATTAAAGTAAAAAATACAGCTAAATTCTCCAAAAGAATGATTTAGTAAGACAAAAGAAAACAAAAAGGAAGAGATGAGACCCAAGTGCTAACATAAGGAACACCCATTATTAAGAATGGTTAGGAAGAGAATGAGGATACAGCCAAGGATTTGGGAAGCAAGAGAACATGGTCATTTTTGTTGAGTGCTGACCCAGTACAAAATGAGGAGGAAAACACGGTGTAAATGAGTTCAAGTGTGTTAAAAGTGTTCAAGATACACAAACCACTCATTTCAGAAATATCTACCCAAAGAAAAAAATGCTAGAAATGTCTGGAAATGGAAATAGTTTCACTGGATGAGCAGTGTGTTTGCTTTGGCTTCTTGTTTCTGTTTTGGGTTTTCGATTGAAGGGAAAAGGGAAATTTTACTCTCTATTCTACATTTTATTCTCAGAGTTTGAGACAAATATTGGAAAATTTAGGCCTAATCATTGAATTGTGATTATTAAAACAATGGATTTTATTAAATCTTTCAAATCATTGTGATATAGTTGATGCAATTGCTAATAGTAGTTAGCAGCAAAGTAAATATTACAAACTAAAATTGACTGTAAGTATCATTATTTACCAATCCAGCATTAGATATTATTTACCTATTATAAAAGATATTCACCGGAGCCTGTGCTCCGCAATGGGAGAGGCCACAACAGTGAGAGGCCCACGTACCACAAAAAAAAAAAAAAAAAAGATATTCAGAGGAAGTTAATGAGCTGCATAATTATTTACTTATTATTTATAATTAGTGGGATACTCACACAGTATAAAGAAATATGATGTCCTGTGTTCCTCAAGACAGAAAATACTATGGGAGGATTTGGAAAGGAACAGTCACCTCTACCTAGTACTGCAGTTATATAAGTACATGAATTTCTGAATCATAATTTAGGAATTACACAGATTAAATTTAACTTAGATAGCAATACATAATGTATATTTGATATCAATAATAATAGCTAACATCTATTAAGTGTTCACTGTGTGTTAGGCCTTACACAAACTAATTCATTTAATTCCTCATGATAATCCTGACAGGTGGGTACAATTATCATTCCCATTTTACAGATGAGGAAATTAAAGCACAAAGAGATAGAGTATACTACCTAAATCACACAGCTAGAGAGAGTGTTATGGTCTGCATTAAACCTATGCTCTGGCTCCAGAGTCTGCACTGGCAACCAAAAAGATCTAAAATGCAAATCTTAAATGAAAATATAATAATTTTCATTTATTCAAATAGAACAGCTATGTATTGATCCAGGCACTGGAATTTTAATATTAGCTTGTATAATTAACTGACTAGGTCATGAGAATTAACATATGCATCAAATTTAGGATACACTAAATAAAATCACAGTTGCTTTAATGTATTTATGATTCATTATTCTTTTTTCAAAATGTTGACAACTCACCTGACTTTTATCTGAAAAGAAGCCAAGAAGAGTTTCAAAGGAATAGAACCTCCTTTATAACACAGTTTATTAAGACATGTTTACGTAGACTACATCTGTTAATGTCTAGCAATGACATACTGTCAGAAGTTACTATATATCCATTGCTGACAATAGACATATCAGTGCATGAGTCCATCCAAATACACACACACACACGAATACAGATCTATGCTCTTGCACAGTTAGTATAATACATAAATGTATTTCTCATGGAAAAAAATACAGTGTGCCTGGAAATGCTTCTGCTGTATTTGATGGGATTTATTTTTTTAAATATTTATTTACTTATTTATTTACCTTTGGCTGCATTGGGTCTTCACTGCTGGGCGCCGGCTTTCTCTAGTTGTGGTGATCAGGCGCTACACTTCGTTGTGGTGCGCGGGCTTCTTATTGTGGTGGCTTCGTGGGCTCTAGAACGCAGGCTCAGTAGTTGTGGCACACGGGCTTAGTTGCTCCGCAGCATGTGCGATCTTCCCAGATGAGGGCTCTAACCCATGTTCCCTGCATTGGCAGGCGGATTCGCAACCACTGCGCCACCAGGGAAGCCCCTGATGGGATTTAAATTCTGCCAAGTGACAGGCGTTCCCAGTTCAAGAGATTCATGGTTTCAGCTAAGGGCGGAATTTGGCTCCATGTATTTTAAGTAGCATCCTGAGGGAGTACTGTCCTGGTAAATGTACAGTATGAGAGCAATTCTAAGTTCATAATTGGATCTGGCATGTAGTGATCCATTATCATCCTCTGAAAGCAGACATCTGCTACTTAATTTTTAAGGGTCATGACAAAACTGATTACAAAATCGTGAACATTAATACAATACCTTTTATCAAACATTCAAATAATTGCAATCACTAAAATTAAGGCGACAGTTAATAGCAATTAGCAGTGAAATAAATACTCAAACAGAAAACCTGAAGGGAACATCAGAGTTTGTCGGAACAATGAGTTGCCAGGTCCTGTGGGTTCTGCCCTCATTACCTCTGTCACACTCTTGCTCCCTCTCCATTCCCTCTGCCACCTCTCCACTCAGAGTCCAGGGCCTCTGGAAGAGTGCCTCATAACTTCTACCACAACACACAGCCTACACCTTTCCTTGTTGCGATCCATTTATAGCACAATCGCCAGAAAAGTTCCAGAACCACACTGCTCCAATTATATCAGTCTCCTACACAAAACACTTACAGGACCCCATTGCTGGCAGAATGAATGCCACGTTCTCCTGTCTATCATACATGCACCCTGTGGACTGGCCCTAATAGAAATCCCAACCTCGTTTTCCACATTTGCTCTTCCCTGATCCTTTCAGCAAAACAACTTCCTCTTCTCCACATGCGGTCTAAGCTTTCCATCTCCAGAGCTTTGCGTATAACACCTCACTACTTAGAATGTCTTCCTCTTCATCTCTAACGTTCCCCCTCTGTATAAACCCAACTGAGATTTAACCTCCTCCTTGCAGACTTCCTTGCTCTCTCTACATACTACTAATCTCTGCCTCTGAACACTCAGTTTTACATCTACCTTCTCTGTGAAAGTTTGCTGTTGTCTATCTTGTATTCTACTTATAGTGGGCCCTCCCTATCGGAGGGTTCGGCGTTCAGGGATTCAACCAGTTGCAGATGCACAGTTGGTTGAATCCGGGGACACGGAACATGCCGATATGGAGGGCCCACTGAACAAGAAAAACTGGGGAAATCTGAGTAAGATCAGTGGGTTGTATCAATGTCAATACCCTGGCTGTGATATTATACTGTAGTTTTGCAGGAAGTTACACTGGGGAAAACCTGGGGAAAAGGTACAAAGGATCTCCCTCTACTATATATTTCAACTATACGTTCAATATGAATCAACAATTATCTCAAAATAAAACATTAAATTAAAAAACCAACACCCAGGGTAGATCCCAGAGAGTAAGAATGGGATTGGTGTTTTCAGTTTCTCCACATAGCAAAGGCTTGAACCTGCTCTCGCCATATCACACCTCTGATATAGTGGAACCTCAGAGAGAGATCATTCTGTGAGGTGCCTAAAAGGAATGGGCACCAGGAGATGTGGCCTTGGACACCCGTGCATGAATCACTTGCGACGCAGAGATTCACTCGGTCTGCCTGGTTTGAGGAGCTGTCTACTTCAGATTAAAAGCTGATGTGCGGGTAAACAGTACTCAGGAATTCCCTACACCATCTTTGCAGCAGTAGTGGGTTGAACAGTATCCCAAGAAATCATGTCCACCAAGAACCTCAGCATATGACCGTATTTGGAAAACAAGTCCCTCACCTTGTTCAGATTCTGTTCAAGTGGTAGAATGAAAGACTTTGTAAATGAGAAGAAAGGAACAATCCTGTACCATTTGAAAGGAGTACTGTGTGAATTGCACATTTTGCAATACTTTATCTCTCTTTCCCTCCTTCCTTCTCCCCCTCTCTGTCAGAAATTTTGTTATTGCCATAAATTAAAAATAAATTTATTTAATCTTTAAAATATGCAGAAGGAAAAGAATACACTTCCAGAATTAGCCTTACCCTGGTCATAACCCAGGTTCTCTATTTTTCATTTGGAAATCATTTC
Organism: Orcinus orca; assembly: GCF_937001465.1. Classification (NCBI taxonomy): domain Eukaryota; kingdom Metazoa; phylum Chordata; class Mammalia; order Artiodactyla; family Delphinidae; genus Orcinus; species Orcinus orca. The sequence goes on from NC_064570.1 coordinate 69,205,706, forward strand.
TTTTTTTTTTTTTTTTTTGCGGTACGTGGGCCTCTCACTATCGTGGTCTCTCCCGTTGCGGAGCACAGGCTCCGGACGCGCAGGCTCCGCGGCCATGGCTCACGCGCCCAGCCGCTCCGCGGCATGTGGGATCTTCCCGGACCAGGGCACGAACCCGTGTCCCCTGCATCGGCAGGCGGACTCTCAACCACTGCACCACCAGGGAAGCCCTGGAAATCATTTCTATTTAGAGAATGTTCCCAATAAAGAAATACGTCATTTACTCCCTTGTGCTGATCCTGAACTCCTTAAAAGCAGGGAGGGGGGCTTCCCTGGTGGCGCAGTGGTTGGCAGTGCGCCTGCCAATGCAGGGGACACAGGTTCGTGCCCCGGTCTGGGAAGATCCCACATGCCGCGGAGCGGCTGGGCCCATGAGCCATGGCCGCAGAGCCTGCGCGTCCGGAGCCTGTGCTCCGCAACGGGAGAGGCCACAACAGTGAGAGGCGCGCGTGCCGCAAAAACAAAAAACAAAAACAAACAAACAAAAAAGTTTGGATGACTATGTCATCACTAAGTACTACCAGGTGATATCTGTCCTCTTGTGTATCTCTAAAAGTAGAATCTTTTTTGTTCCAAGTGAAACCAGATGACATCGCAGGGCACTGTGATACTGAACCAGTACTAGTTGAACCAGAAGAAAATGGTTGGGAGAATTGAGTTCATCACATAGCTTACAGGCACACAATGATACAGGTACAAGAAACTCCAAAGAACCTGCATCTAGCTCAGGGAACAGCAGATTGTAGGCACTTCACAAAATCTGAAGAGGAGGGAAGAAGGAAGGAGACATTTACTAGAATGTGAACAGAGATGGTGTTGGGTGATAGGACCAATTAGAAACTGCTGTTTTAATTACTTTATCTTTCTTTTTAACAGAGCTTACATTTCCTTTAATAATCACGTAAAATAAAATTATATAGTGAAAAATGTCCATATTGTTCAATATAATGCTACTGATGTGTTATTTTTATAATACTTGAGGCTCCTGATACTTTATAAAATGCTGTGAGACTTCTAGTTTCCAGTCTGACATGTAAAGAGCTTGGAAATCGTAATTCTCATCCTCACATCTAAAAAAAAAAAAGAACTGAACAAAGCGAAAATCAACAACTCTGCTTAGATCCACCAGAGAACTGAGACCATAGGGCAAACCACTGCCCTGAAAACTGGAGAAACTGAAGAATACAGAGAATCACAGCTTACTGGAGCTGAAGCTGCTGCTAGAGCCTGGAAGGACCACTTAAAGGACAATTCACTAATTTCTGGATACTGAGTTTGGTCTAACTTAAGAGATAAAAACTCCAGGGTGCCCAGCTTCAGGGGAAACCTCACATTTTTTGAGTTTTACCTTCAGGAGCCCCTCCACATTCTCAGGGCGAAGATCAAAGAAAAACCCCCCTTGTGCTTGTGGCAGTGGAAGGGAAAAATTAACCATTTTGAAATAAGCCCAGAGCATTTCTTTTTCCTCAGCAACTGCCTGTCCCCAAAGAAAACTAACATATGTCAATCGCTTTCCTAAATGCCAGCAATGAAAAATTAGAATTTGAAATTAAAAACACATCATTTACATTAGCACTCAAAAAAAGAAATATATTAGTATAAACCTCACAAAATATGTACAAGATCTACATGAGGAAAAATACAAACTCCGATGAATGAAATCAAAGAATATCTAAATAAACGGAGAGATAGTTCATGTTCATGGATAGGAGGACAAAATGTTGTTAAGATCTCAGTTCTTCCCATTTTGACCTATAGATTCAAATGCAATCCCAGTCAAAATCCTAGCTAGTTATTTTGTGCATACTGACAAACTGATTCTAAAGTTTATATGGAAAGACAAAAGACTCAAAATAACCAACAAAATAGTGAAGAAGAAGAACAAAGTTGGAGGACTGACACTACCTAACTTTAAAGACTTACTATAAAGCTGCAGTAATTAACACAATATGGTACTGGTGAAAAACAGACAAATCAATCAATGAAACAGAATAGGAAGCACAAAAATACACCCACATAAATACAGACAGCTGATCTTTGACAAAGAAGCAAAAGCAATTCAATGGATAAATGATAGTTGTATTAGTTTGCTAGGACTGCCATTACAACATATCACAGACTGGATGGCTTAAACAACAGAAATTTATTTGTCACAGTTCTGGAGGCTAGAAGTCCAAGATCATGGCGTCAGCAGGTCTGGTTTCTTTTGAGGCTTCTCTCCTTGGCTTGCAGATGGCAACTTTCTCACTGTGTCTTCATATGGTCATCTCTTGGTCTGTATATGTGTCTGGTGTTTGTAGTCCCTTTTTATAAGGATATCAGTCACACTGGATAAGAGCCCACTCTAACAACTCATTTTAACTTAATTACTTCTTTGAAAGCCCTATCTCTACAGTCACATTCTAAAGCACTGAGCTAAGGCTTCAATATACGAATTTGGGGGACTAGGGGGGACACAATTCAGCCCCTAACAATAGTCTTTTTGATAAATAATGCTGTAACAACTGGACATCTACATGCAAAAAGAAAATAAATAACCTAGACAGACCCTACACCTTTCACAAAAATTAATTCAAAATGGATTATAGACCTAAATATAAAACATAAAACTATAAACCTCCTAAAAGACAACATCAGAAAAAATTTAGGTGACCTTAGATTTGGCAGTGAGTTTACAGATACAACACCGAAAGCAGAACCCATGAAAGAAACAATTGATAAGCTGAACTTAATTAAAGTGTAAAACTTCTGTTCTGTGAAAGACACTGTTAAGAGAATGAAAAGACAAGCCCTTATTTCTGAATATATAAAGAACTCTTAAAACTCAACAATAAGAAAACACACAACCCAATTTAAGAGAAGCCAAAAGATCTGGACTGGGCTTCCATGGTGGTGCACTGGTTCAGAATCCGCCTGCCAATGCACGGGACACGGGTCCGAGCCCTGGTCCAGGAAGATCCCACATGCTGTGGAGTAAATAAGCCCATGCGCCATAACAGCTAAGCCTGTGCTCTAGAGACCGTGAGCCACAATTACTGAAGCCTGTGCACCTATAGCCCATGCTACGCAACAAGAGAAGCCACTGCAATGCGAAGCCCACGCACTGCAACAAAGAGTAGGCCCCGCTCACCTCAACTAGAGAAAGCCCACGCACAGCAATGAAGACCCAATGGAGCCAAAAATAAATAAATTTTTGTAAAACAAGGCAATAAAAAAAAGAAAAGATCTGAACTGATACCTCACCAACAAAGATATATGGATAGCAAGTAAACATAGAAAAAGACAATCAATATCACATATCATTAGGAAATTGAAAATTAAAACAATGAGCCACCACTATGCACCTATTACACAGACAACACCAAATGCTGACAGGAATGTAAAGCAACAGGAATTCTCATTCATTGTTGGTGGGATGCAATATGGCACACCAGTTTTGGAAGACAGTTTGATAGTTTCCTACAAAGCTTAACATAGTGTTACCATTCAATCCAGCAACTGTACTCCTGGATACTTATGCAAATGAGTTCAAGATGTATATCCACACAAAAACTTGCACATGAATATTTATACAAGCTTTATTCATAATTTCCAAAAATTGGAAGCAACCAAGATGTCTTTCAATAGGTCAATGGATAAACAAACTGTGGTACATCCATACAATGAATATTGTGAGGCAATAAAAAGATATGTCCTATCAAGACACAAAAAGACATGCAGGACACTTAAACACATATTGCTAAGTAAAGAAGTCAGTCTGAAAAGGCTACATATTGTATGATTTCAACTATATGGTGTTCTGGAAAAGGCAACACTATAGAGTCAGTAAAGAGATCAGTGGTTGCCAGGGATTTGAGGGGAGAGATGAATAGGTGGTGTACACAAGATCTTTAGGACAATGAAACTATTCTGTATGATACTTTAATGGTGGATACATGATATTATGCATTTGTCAAAAACTCTAGAACTGCTATGGACTCAACTGTGTTCTCCCAAACCCTAATCCCCAGTGTGACTGTTTTTGGACATAGGGCCTATAAGGAGGTAATTAAGGTTAAATGAGGTCGTAAGAATGGGGCCCTGCTATGACAGGATTAGTGTCCTTATAAGAAGAAACACAGAAAGCTCTCTCTCTCTCTCTCTCCTCAAGCACAAAGGAAAGATCATGTGGGCACACAGAGAGAAGCCAGCCATCTACAAGCCAGGAAGAGCTCTCACCAGAAACAGAACCCTACTGGACCTTGATCTTGGACTTCCAGCCCACAGAATTGTGAGCAAATCAATTTTGGTGTTTTAGCCAACCGGTCTATGGTATTTTGTTACAGAAGGTTGAGCAGACTAATACAAACACAGAATGAACCCTAATGTAAACTATGAACTTTAGTAGCATATCAATATTGGTTCGTTAATTGTGATAAACTTACACTCACTAACAGAGATGTTAATGATAGTGAAAACTCAGTTGGAGAGGTGATGTGGATATGGATATAGGGGAACTCTACTTTCTGCTCAATTTTCCTATAAACCCAACATCTGCTGTTTAAAAAAAAAAAAGAAGTCTCTCAATTTGAGAAAAACACTTTGACAGAGAACTTTTGTGATTTTTACTATATAGTATGTGTTTCATAAATGTTAGGATCTGACCGTGCTCTATAGCTATAAATATATCACCAGAGATTGATAGCTGTGTATGTTCATCAAAAGTTTTCATCTTTTGGGACTTCCCTGGTGGTCCAGTGGTTAAGAATCCACCTTCCAATGCAGGGAATGCAGGTTCAATCCCTGGTCAGGGAACTAACATCCCACAGGCTGTGGGGCAACTAAGCCTGCATGCTGCAACCACAGAGCCCCTGAGCTCTGGAGCCTGCGCACCACAACTAGAGAGAAGCGTAACCGCCACAATGAAGAGCCCATGCACTGCAATGAAAGATCCCGTCTGCCACAACTAACACCTGACGCAGCCAAAAATAAAACTAACTAAATAATTTTTTTTTAAGTTTTCATCTTTTTGGGAATTCCCTGGAAGTCCAGTGGTTAGGACTTGGCATTTTCACTTCCCAGGGCCCAGGTTCGATCCCCAGTCAGGGAACTAAGATCCGCAAGCCACATGGCACAGCCAAGGAAGTTTTCATCTTTTTGGTCTTTAATGAAAATGTAGTTTTGCTGACAAGGAGGAAACTGCTAAAATATTTGTTTTAAAATATTAGGCTTCTGGGACTTCCCTGGTGGTGCAGTGGCTAATAATCCGCCTGCCAATGCAGGGGACACGGGTTTGATCCCTGGTCCAGGAAGATCCCACATGCTGCAGAGCAACTAAGCCCATGCACTGCAACTACTGAGCCTGCGCTCTAGAGCCCACAAGCCACAACTACTGAGCCCGCGTGCCACAACTACTGAAGCCCACACGCCTAGAGCCCATGCTCCGCAACAAGAGAAGCCACCTCAATGAGAAGCCCGTGCACCACAATGAAGAGTAGCCCCCGTTTGCCGCAACTAGAGAAAGCCCACGCTCAGCAACAAAGACCCAACGCAGCCAAAAATAAAATATAAATAGGGTGGGAGGGAGGGAGACGCAAGAGGGAAGAAATATGGGGACATATGTATATGTATAACTGACTCACTTTGTTATAAAGCAGAAACTAACACACCATTGTAAAGCAATTGTACTCCAATAAAGATGTTAAATAAATAAATAGGCTTAAAAATTTTTTAAGATAATAATAAAAATAAATAAAGCTTTCAGCCTGCACACTAAAAATAAAATAAAATATAAATAAATTTCTTTTTAAAAATTTTTCTTTAAAAAAAAAATTAGGGTTCAATCTGAAACAGAACCACAGCCCCTGAACCTTCTACCTCATAAAGAATTATCCAGTCCAAACCCTACGGGTTTCTCAACCTCCAAAATTAACATTTTGCACCGGATAATTCTATGTGTGTGTGTTGGGGTCGGGGCGGGGGTCGCACAAGGGCCACAGGGTGCTGACCTGCACGTAGTAGGATGTTTAGCCATGTACCTGAACTCTGTCAACTAGATGCCAGTAGCAACCCTCATGCCTGCCTCCCTACCCCTCCCACCTCCTCACTTCTGTCACGATAAGACATCTCCAAAGATCACCAAGTTTCCTGTGGGAGTGAAAATTGCCCTCAGTTGGGAATTCACTGGCATCCAGCAGTTAGAACTCCACGCTACCACTGCAGCGGAGGCATGGACTTGATCCCTGGTCGGGGAACTAAACTAAGATCCCGCAAGCTGTGCGTGACCAAAAAAAAAAAAATTACCCTCAACTGAGAACAACTTGTATGAAGGGATTTGATACAGGGATTGTGGAAGCTGTGGCACCGTAAGGTTGGGGTCTCCAACTCTGATGAAGGAGCTTGAAGTCCCCAGGGTAGTCAGGAAGGGAAGATGGACATAGAGTAGGGATGAACAAGACGGAACTGGAACTCACCAGCCTGAGCTGGATTCCCACAAAGAGGGACTGACACCCAGGTTTCTTCTTGCTGCCTCTGGTGTTGGTGACAGGGGTATCCTACAGAAGCTGGGGCTCTTGGTTGCAGAACTAAACACACACCTTGCCCAAGAGTCAGAGAAACTGAAAGAAGACCTGGGGGAAGGTGGAGCACTTGGTTTCAACAATGTGAACCAGAGGATAAGCAGCAATGTCTGTGAGCTACCAAATGGTTACTGCTTCACTTCCACCCTACCAGTCTTGAGCAAGAATCTCTCCTGTGGCTTACCCTAACCGGAAATACCTAGGGAAACAGTTCAGCCTCATCAGCGCATTACAAAACCATTGCAAATACTCTCTTTTTAATGTAGTAAAATGAAAGTGTTCAAAACTGGTCAAGTAAGCTCATCATAGATTTTATTTTCAACTGAACTTCAAAGAAAAATATAGAAATACACTGGTGAATCTGCAGGGACCTTCAACTAATTATACATTTTCCCCCAAATATTAACTCCATTCAGTTTATAATCATATTCTGCCTCAGATGTTACCTGCTCTGTGGCCATATATAAATCAGTCTTCTAAAATCAATTGAAAACTTGATCTAATACCTGTGGAATATTTATAATTTATAGCTACAGAGGCCAGATGTTAATGATAAGGAGAACTAATAACAAAATATAATCTAAATGAACCTCTAATCTGCTCCCAACCTCCCCCTTCTCTGCTAAGTATCTAATTTTATCTCTTCAAGACAGGGTAATCTTAAATGGCCTGTATTTACATAATGCATTTGCTATAGATGTTTTCATTCCCAACTAATTAGTTTAGAATCCATCTGCTAGAGTCTGAAGGTGTCCTTGCTGGGGCTGGTTATATAGACCCTTCCCTATAAATGATCACGTTGATTAGGAAAGATGAAGTGTATCCTCTCTCTAATATAGAAAATCTAGATAATTTAGAATGTTTTCTCACAATAGCCTATTTATAACATTAAAAAATAAGACAAAAACCCTGCAAATAACAGCACAATCTCTCCTGCTTCCCCTTTGTTAGGTTTCCAAGAATATGAGGTGGGGGGGCTTAACTGGGAAACAACTTAGAGGATATTATCACATTGGTTCAACAAAGTCTTTGTGAAGATATCCCTTTCTGCATCAGGGTTGGACTGGGCACTGCCTGACTCCAACTGGCTGGACACCCATGGAGTAAATCATACCTCCTCTAAGATCCTATGACCCAAACATTTCTGCTCCTGTGCTATACCAGAGCCTTAAAAGGGTCTTGGCCACCAAAGGGTGTGTGTTCTGAGATCAGCAACATATTTTAAAGTGATACAGATACTCTATCAAGGAGATCATATCATTTATCTATCTCCCAATGAGATTGCAAACTTCCATATAAAAGTATAAAAAGAATTTCGAATTTACATGTTTCATCTCCTTAACTGCAGGAAGTCATTTCTCCTCAAGAATTTTCGGGAAGAATCAGGGGTGTTTTCACTAGCCAGTGGGTCTGCCGTTATTTATAGCTAGCCACTACAAACAGGCCAAAACCCCACAGCTTCAAGCCTCAAAAATCTCTCAGAGGCATCACTCTGAGATGGAACTCTTCTCCTAACACATGTGCTCCAAACTGGGTAATCAGTCAGTTGTCAGGCTCCCAAGAGATGGCACTGATGCTTGTGCAACATGTAGAGACTATTCTTTCTGTATTACACTCAGAGAAAGTGTCCCACAATAAACTTGCTTGAGTCCTAAAGTCAGCAACTTGTTGCAATTATTAACACATACACTTTCTCCTGGGATGCACAAACCAAGGGTTGACCTCTGCATTGTTGCTGGAACCTCTTCAAGATGGAGTGCTGTTCCTGAGCATGACCTAACCTGCCAGACATCCTCCTGTCTTCCAATGGATTCTTTCTCACGGTTTTGGTCATGCTCTCAATGGTCTAAGACTTCCACTGAGGTCCTCACCCTCGATTTGCCCAAAATGTCTGTCTGAACCCTTATTGAATGGTGGGGTTTCCATCTTTTCCCCCAGAAAGAACTCAGCTTACGTAAATAGTTCAAAGGTGAGGAGGTGTGTCTCCTAATTCCACCCAACAGAGACTGTTTAAAACCCAGATAACAAGGTCTCCGTCCGAGGCCTCCGTCGCTGCGAGGCTCGCGACTTCCCTCCTGCCTCTTTAAATGGTGGGGCCAATGGGCCGCCCCGGAAGCTGCTACGGGGGTGGCCCCGCGTGCCGCTATTGAGGGGCGAACCAAGATGGCAGCGGCTTTGGCTCTGTGAGTTAGACGTAAGAGGCGACGAAAGAGGCAGCGGCGGCAGCGGCGGAAGGAAAAGGACTCCCAGTAGCCAAGAGCGCTCGTGCGCCAGGGGGCTCTCGGAGTCTCCCGCGTAGTGGTGGCAGCTGCAGCAGGACCAGGTGCCGGTCGGCTTCGGACATTTGAAGCAGGGGAGCGGAGCGCAGTCCCCGGCTGCGGAGGCAGGGCCAGGTATAAGGAAGGAAAACATGGCGGCGGCGGCCTGAGGAGGAGGCGGCGCGGGAAGCAGCTTCACAGAGATCATGGCGGAGGCAGGAGCAGGGCAGTGAACGGCGCCGCGAGTTCCTAGCGCGGCGGGGCGGGAGGCTGCGAAGCGCTGCGCGGCCCCCTTGGGCGGCCGGGTTCGCTGGGCCTGGACAATAGCACCGAGGAGCCGGAGGCGAGGAAAGGCGGGGGCCAGAGCTCAGGCCCGGCGGCGGGCCATGAGGGCAGCAGCGCGGCCCCGGGGCGGCCAGCGGCGGCAGTGAGGCCGGGGAGCCCTCCGCTCGTGGGCGTCCTCTCGCCTCGGCTCCCGCCTTCCCCGGACCCCCTTCCCGGGCGACTCCGGCAGGGCCTTTGCCCTGGCCCCCGGGCAGCACGATGACCGACACCCGGCGGCGGGTGAAGGTTTACACACTCAACGAGGACCGGCAGTGGGACGACCGGGGCACCGGGCATGTGTCGTCAGGCTACGTGGAGCGACTGAAGGGCATGTCCCTTCTTGTCAGGGCCGAGAGCGACGGTTCTCTACTTTTAGAGTCCAAAATAAATCCTAATACTGTATACCAGAAACAACAGGACACTTTGATTGTGTGGTCTGAAGCAGAAAATTATGACTTGGCCCTTAGCTTTCAAGAAAAAGCTGGATGTGATGAAATTTGGGAGAAAATATGTCAGGTTCAAGGAAAGGACCCATCAGTGGACATCACTCAGGACCCTGTAGATGAGTCTGAAGAGGAGCGTTTCGATGATATGTCATCGCCAGGTTTAGAATTGCCATCTTGTGAATTAAGTCGCCTTGAGGAAATTGCAGAACTTGTGACATCATCTTTACCTTCCCCCCTGCGTCGTGAAAAACTTGCACTAGCACTGGGAAATGAGGATTACATTAAAAAGCTCTTAGAGCTTTTTCATGTGTGTGAGGATTTGGAAAATATTGAAGGACTGCACCACTTGTATGAAATTACCAAAGCCATCTTCCTCTTGAATTGAACTGCTCTTTTTGAAGTTATGTTCTCTGAGGAATGTATAATGGACGTCATTGGATGCTTAGAATATGATCCTGCTTTATCACAACCACGAAAACATAGGGAATTTCTAACAAAAACAGCCAAGTTTAAAGAAGTGATTCCCATATCAGATCCTGAGCTGAAACAAAAAATTCATCAGACATACAGAGTTCAGTATATACAAGACATGGTTCTACCTACTCCTTCAGTCTTTGAAGAAAATATGTTATCAACACTTCACTCTTTTATCTTTTTCAATAAGGTATAAATTGTTGGTATGTTACAGGAAGATGAAAAATTTCTGACAGATTTGTTTGCACAGCTAACAGATGAAGCAACGGATGAGGAAAAAAGACAGGAATTGGTTAACTTTTTAAAAGAATTTTGTGCATTCTCCCAAACGCTACAACCTCAAAACAGAGATGCGTTTTTCAAGACTTTGTCAAACATGGGTATATTACCAGCTTTAGAAGTCATCCTTGGCATGGATGATACACAGGTGCGAAGTGCTGCTACTGATATATTATCATACTTGGTTGAATATAATCCATCCATTGTAGGAGAGTTTGTCATGCAGGAGGCACAACAGAATGATGATATTTTGCTCATCAACCTCATTATAGAACATATGATTTGTGATACAGACCCTGAACATGGAGGAGCAGTCCAGCTTATGGGCCTCCTTCGAACATTAGTTGACCCAGAAAACATGTTAGCTACTGCCAATAAAACAGAAAAGACTGAATTTCTGGGTTTCTTCTACAAGCACTGTATGCATGTCCTTACTGCTCCCTTACTGGCAAACACAACAGAAGACAAACCTAACAAAGATGATTTTCAGACTGCCCAGTTGTTGGCACTTGTATTGGAATTGTTAACATTTTGTGTGGAGCACCATACCTACCACATAAAGAACTACATTATTAATAAGGACATTCTCCGGAGAGTGTTAGTTCTTATGGCCTCGAAGCATGCATTCTTGGCATTATGTGCTCTTCGTTTTAAGAGAAAGATTATTGGATTAAAAGATGAGTTTTACAACCGCTATATAATGAAAAGTTTTTTGTTTGAACCAGTAGTCAAAGCATTTCTCAACAATGGATCCCGCTACAATCTGATGAACTCTGCCATAATAGAAATGTTTGAATTTATTAGAGTGGAAGATATAAAATCATTAATTGATCATGTAATTGAAATTTACTGGAAAGCATTGGAAGATGTAGATTATGTACAGACATTTAAAGGATTGAAACTGAGATTTGAACAACAAAGAGAAAGGCAAGATAATCCCAAACTTGACAGTATGCGTTCCATTTTGAGGAATCATAGATATCGAAGAGACGCCAGAACAGAAGATGAAGAGGAGATGTGGTTCAACACAGATGAAGATGACATGGAAGATGGAGAAGCTGTCGTGTCTCCATCTGACAAAACTAAGAATGATGATGACATTATGGATCCAATAAGTAAATTCATGGAGAGGAAGAAATTAAAAGAAAGTGAGGAAAAGGAGGTGCTTCTGAAAACGAATCTTTATGGTCGGCAGAGCCCAAGTTTCAAGCTTTCCCTTTCTAGTGGAACAAAGACTACCCTCTCCAGCCAGTCACCTGCAACAAATCTGCCTGGTTCTCCAGGCTCACCTGGATCCCCAGGATCTCCAGGCTCTCCTGGATCCATCCCTAAAAATACATCTCAGACGGCAGCTATTACTACCAAGGGAGGCCTCGTGGGTCTGGTAGATTATCCTGATGAGGATGAGGATGAGGATGAAGACAAGGAAGACACGCTCCCTTTGTCAAAGAAAGCAAAGTTTTGAGTCATAATGGCAACTGCCTATGATCAGTACCTGTTGAGAAAACTGGTTCTCTACCCCTCCCCACTACAAAATCTATAACAAAGCAGTGGCCTCTTGTGAATGACTGACACAGCTCAGCTCGCACACTTCACTTCTGCTCATCAAGTGCCAATTCAGTGGAGCAGGAGGAGGGGATAATTATACATTTAGGGGGAAGACTTACACCTTCGAGGTCTAAGCTTGGACCACACATTGCCCTTTTCTCAGGGAAGGAAATGGAAACGAAAAGCCAACAGGGCAGGGGTTTTGAAAGTGGAACTCTGGATTGACTGGTCAGTTGCTACAATCAGAATATGCTTTCTTGGACCATGTTTGAGACTCAGAAGAATAGGCTTTTCTGCCCTAATTCTTCACTAGTTAAGAATGCCAGCAGTTTCTTTGTATAAAGAGACCTGCCTTTAAAATCGTACATTCTGAACATTTTAGTCAAGCTACAGCAGGTTTGGAAAAACCTCTTTGGGGGAGGGGCGAATATGAAGTTTCCTCTTTTTTATATATTCCCTTTGCCCTTCAAACTGCAGATTTTTTTTTTAAGTGGGGATTTGTCCCTACTTGATTAAAGATTGAGTGGAATTCTAGATGTGGTCATTTGTGTCATAATTTCTTTTGTTTCATTTTTTTTATTTATTTTTTTCTCCTGAGTGTATGCTTAGTTGTTGAGTATATATATTTGGGACCATTAAAAACTTTTTTGATGTAATATAACCTAACATTGTGCTGGTAAAAAACAGAACAAAAAAACCCCAGATAACACAACTTGCTACCCTTCTTTTTATTTCTAACACTTTTCTCCAACAGGCGTCAATAACAGAGATGCATAAACTGAATCTAGGTTATTGTTAAGGAATTATTTTAGACATAAATATGGAATCTCCTGGTGGTATGGTCATTTTAACAATATTAATTCTACCAACCCACAAACATGGTGTATCTTTCCATCTGTTTCTGTCATCTTCAATTTCTTTCATCAGTGTCTTATAGGTTTCTGAATACAGGTCTTTTACCTGCTTAGGTAGGTTTATTCCTAGGTATTTTATACTTTTTGATGTGATGGTAAATGGGATTGTTTCCTTAATTTCTCTTTCTGATAGTTTGTTAGTGTATAGAAATGGAAATAGAAATGGAACAGATTTCTATATATTTATTTTGTATCCTGCAACTTTAGAAAATTCATTGATGAGCTCTAGTAGTTTTCTGGTGGCGTCTTTAGAATTTTCTATGTAGAGTATTATGTCATTTGCAAGCAGTGACAATTTTACTTCATCCTTTCCAATTCTGATTCCTTTTATTTCTTTTACTTGCCTAATTGTTGTGGCTAGGATTTCCAATACTATGTTGAATAAAAGTGGCGAGAGTGGGTATCCTTGTCTTGTTCGTGATCTTAGAGGAAATGCTTTCAGCTTTCACCACTGAGTATAACGCTAGCTGTGGGTTTGTCATAGATGGCCTTTATTATGTTGAAATATGTTCCCTCTATGCCCACTTTCTGGAGAGTTTTTATCATAAATCGATGTTGACTTCTGTCAGAAGCTTTTTCTGCATCTACTGCGATGATCACATAGTTTTTATTCTTCAATTTGTTAATGTGGTGTATCACATTGATTGCTTTGTGAATATTGAAAGATCCTTGCATCCCTGGGCTAAATTCCACTTGATCATGTTGTAGGATCCTTTTAGTGTATTGTTGCATTCAGTTTGCCAGTATTTTGTTGAGGATTTTTGCACCTACGTTCATCAGTGATATTGGCATGTAACTTTTGGGGGGGGCATGTAATTTTTTGTGTGTGATACCTTTGTCTGATTTTGGTATCTGGGTGGGTGATGCTGGCCTCATAGAATGAATTCGAAAGTGCTCCTTCCTCTGCAGTGTTTTGCAGGAGTTGCAAAAGGATAGGTGTTAACTCTAAATGTTTGGTAGAATTCACCTGTGAACCATCTAGTCTTGGACTTTGTTTATTGGGAGTTTTTAAATTACTGATTCAATTTCATTACTTGTAATTGGTCTGTTCATATTTTCTATTTCTTCCTGGTTCAGTCTTGGGAGATTGTACCTTTCTAAGAATTTGTCCATTTCTTCTAGGTTGTCTAGAAGACAACATACAGTTGTCAGTAGTAGTCTCATATAATCCTTTGTATTTCTGTGGTTTTGATTGTAACTGCTTTTTTATCTCTGATTTTATTGATTTGGGCCCTCTCCCATTTTTTATTGACGAGTCCGGCTAAAGGTTTATCAAATTTGTTTATCTTTTCAAAGAACCAGCTTTTAGTTTCATTGATATTCTCTATTTTTTTTTTTAGTCTCTATTCATTTCTTTCTGCTCTGATCTTTATGATTTCTTTCCTTCTACTAAATTTGGGTTTTGTTTGTTCTTCTTTCTCTAGTTCTTTTAGGTGAAAGGTTATGTTCTATAATTGAGATTCTTCTTGTTTCCTGAGGTAAGCTTGTTATCACTGTAAACGTCCCTTTTAGAACTACTTTTACTACATCCCATAGGTTTTAGATTATCCTGTTCTTTTGTCTCTAGATATTTTTTTATTTCCTCTTTGATTTCTGCAGTCATCCATTGGTTGTTTAGTAACATATTGTTTAGCCTTCACGTGTTTGTGTTTTTTGCAGTTTTTTTCTTGTAGTTTATTTCTAGTCTCATAGCATTGTGGTCAGAAAAGATGTTTGATATGATTTCGATTTTCTTAAATTTACCAACACTTGTTTTCTTGGTCTGTGATCTATCCTGGAGAATTTTCCATGTGCATTTGAACGGGATGTGTATTTGGCTGCTTTTGGATAGTGCTCTATCTCAATTAAGTCCATTTGGTCTAATGTATCATTTAAGCTAGTGTTTCCTTATTGATTTTTTGTCTGAATAATCTGTCCATTGATGTAAGTGAGGTGTTAAAGTTCCCCACTATTTTTGTGTTACTACTGATTTCTCCTTTTATGTACATTAATATTAGTCATATATATTTAGGGTCTCCTATGTTGGGTGCATAAATATTCACAATTGTTATATCTTCTTCTTGGATTGATCCTTTCATCATTATGTTGTGTACTTCTTTGTCTCTTGCCTTTATTTTAAAGTCGATTTTGTTTGATATAAGTATTGCTACTCTGGCTTTCTTTTCATTTCCATTTGCATGGAATACCTTTTTCCATCCCCTCACTTTCATTCTATGTGTGTCTTTAGATCTGAAGAGAGTCTCTTGTAGGTCTTATATATAAGACCTATATATATAGGTCTTCTTTTTGCATCCAGTCACTCTGTATCTTTTGATTGGAACATTTGTTCCATTTACACGTAAGGTAATTACTGATATATATGTTCTTATTGCCATTTTGTTAATTGTTTGGGGGTTGTTTTAGTAGTTCCCTTTTTCTTTCTTTTCCTTTGTTCTCTTGTGATTTGATGATTATCTTTAGTGTTAAGTTTGGATTCCTTTTTCTTTTTGTATTTCTTTTTTTTTTAACATCTTTATTGGAGTATAATTGCTTTACAACAGTGTGTTAGTTTCTGCTTTATAACAAAGTGAATCAGCTATACATATACATATGTCCCCATATCTCCTCCCTCTTGCGTCTCCCTCCCACCCTCCCTACCCCACCCCTCTAGGTGGTCACAAAGCACTGAGCTGATCTCCCTGTGCTATGCGGCTGCTCCCACTAGCTATTTTACATTTGGTACTATATATAAGTCCATGCCACTCTCTCACTTCGTCCCAGCTTACCCTTCCCCCTCCCCATGTCCTCAAGTCCATTCTCTACATCTGCGTCTTTATTCCTGTCCTGCCCCTAGGTTCTTCATAACCATTTTTTTTTTAGATTACATATATATGTGTGTTAGCATATGGTATTTGTTTTTCTCTTTCTGACTTCACTCTGTATGACAGACTCTAGGTCCATCCACCTCACTGCAAATTACTCAATTTCATTCCATTTTATGGCTGAGTAATATTCCATTGTATATATGTACCACACCTTCTTTATCCATTCATCTGTCAGTGAACACTTAGGTTGCTTCCATATCCTGGCTATTGTAAATAGAGCTGCAGTGAACATTGTGGTACATGACTCTTTCTGAATTATGGTTTTCTCAGGGTATATGCCCAGTAGTGGGATTGCTAGGTCATATGTTAGTTCTATTTTTAGTTTTTTAAGGAACCTCCATACTGTTCTCCATAGTGGCTGTATATTCCCACCAACAGTCCATTTTCTCCACACCCTCCCCAGAATTTACTGTTTGTAGATTTTTTGGTGAGAGCCATTCTGACCATTGTGAGGTGATACCTCATTGTGGTTTTGATTTGCATTTCTCTAAAGATTAGTGATGTTGAGCATCCTTTCATGTGTTTGTTGGCAATCTGCACATCTTCTTTGGAGAAATGTCTGTTTAGATCTTCTGCCCATTTTTGGATTGAGTTGTTTGTTTTTTTGATATTGAGCTGCATGAGCTGCTTGTATATTTTGGAGATTAATCCTTTGTCAGTTGCTTCGCTTGCAAATATCTTCTCCCATTTTTGTGTGTATTTCTATTATAGAGTTTTGGTTTATTGTTGCATGAGGTTTTATAGATATAGGTATAGAAGATATGATATATATGATATGATATATGATTGATATATGATTGATATATGAAGATATGATATATGATTGTTTTAAGTTGCTGATCTCCAAATTTCTAATGCATTTTTAAAACCCTGCATTTGTACTCTCCTCCCTTCATGATTACTGTTTGTTTGGTTTTTTAAATTAATTAATTTATTTATTTATCTTTGTCTGGGTTGGATCCTTATTGCTGCACACAGGTTTTCTCTAGTTGCAGCGAGCGGGGGCTACTCTTCGTTGTGGTGCGCGGGCTTCTCATTGCGATGGTTTCTCTTATTGCAGAGCATGGGCTCTAGGCGCATGGGTTTCAATATTGTGGCATGCGGGCTCAGTAGTTGTGGCTCGCGGGCTCTAGAGCACAGGCTCAGTAGTTGTGGTGCACAGGCCTTGTTGCTCCGTGGCATGTGGGATCTTCCCAGACCAGGGCTCGAACCCGTGTCCCCTGCATTGGCAGGCAGATTCTTAACCACTGTGCCACCAGGGAAGTCCCATGATTACTGTTTTTGATGTCGTATTTTACATCTGTTTCAGGTATCTATGAACGGCTTATTGTGGATATGATTTTACTTCTTTTGCCTTTTAACCTCCTTACTAGCTTTGTGCGTAGATGATTTACTGCCTTTACTGTATGTTTGCCTTTACCAGTGAACTTTTTCATTTCATAATTTTTTTTAATTGAAGTATAGTTGATTTACAATGTCGTGTTAGTTTTATTTCGCAATTTTCTTGTTTCTAGTTATGGCCTTTTCTTTTTGCCTAGAGAAGTTCCTTTAACCTTTGCTGTAAAGCTGGTTTCGTGGTGCTGAATTCTTTTAGCTTTTGCTTGTCTGTAAAGCTTTTGATCTCTTTTTCAAATGTGAATGAGAGCCTTGCTGGGTAGAGTATCTTTGGTTGTAGTATTTTCTCTCTCATCACTTTAAATATATCATGCCACTCCCTTCTGGCCTGCAGGGTTTCTGCTGAAAAATCAGCTGAAGCCTTATGGGAGTTTCCTTGTATATTATTTGTTGCTTTTCCTTTGCCACTTTTAATTTTCTCTCTTTATCTTTAATTTTGTTGTTTTAATTACAGTGTTCCACTTTGGGTTCACCCTGTATGGGACTCTCTGTTTCCTGGATTAGGCTGACTGTTTCCTTTCCCAGCTTAGGGAATTTTTCAATTTAGTTACATTTCTCACTTACCTTGGAGAAGTAGCCTTCTGTAGCAGACATCCTATGCATACTAGCAGCTCACTCCCCTCTCATCACCCAAGCTATATGCTCTAGGGGCTCCTGTTATGAGGGCTGCATGGATCCTCTGTTGTGGCAGTCTGAGTGTGTGGGTGATGTGGTAGGCTTGGTTGGCCCCTAGTCCAGTTGGTTGCAAGGCCCTGCCTTGTGCTGAAGCTCCTGGTTACTAGTTTTGGGGGCTGGGTTATGAGGCAGGTGACTGCAGAACCCCCAGGGGCCTTGGGGATACTGCTGGCTTACTGATGAGCAGAGTCAGGTCCAAAAGACTCCAGGGCTGTTGCCCACCCACTAGTGGGTGAAGCCAGGTCCTGGGGTTAGTACCAGACTACTGGCAGGCAGAGCTGGGTCCTGGAGTCTCGCTGTAGGGCTCAGGGATCCCAGAGCTGGTTTCAGATTGCTGGGGGGGTGGTTCCTGACACAGTTGGGTACAGGGTCTGAGGTGTCCCAAAGGTTGTGTTAGCCTGCTAATGGGCAGGGCCAGGTCAGCTGTAGGCAGACTGGGTCCACAGGCTGCAGGATCGTAGGTCTCTTGCATCTTGTGTCTGCCCCCTGGTGGGTGAGGCTGCTGTAGATGCTACTGCAGCCTTCCTGGAGGATAGGACCAGTGCCTGCTCACCGGTGGGTGGAGCAGCCTCATGGCCCTCTGATGGGCAGGGCCACGTCTAGAGGTGTGTCTAGAGGCAGCTATAAGCTCAGGAAGTCTTTAAGCAGGCTGTTTGCTGATGGGTGGAGCTGTCTACCCAGACAGTTAGTTGTTTGGCCTAAGGCATCCCAGCACTGGAGCCTACAGGTCTTGGCACTAATGAGCTGGAGGGAGGATCCCACAATAGCGTCCACCCAAACCAGTACCCCATGTGGTAAAAGGAGCTCCCAAGTATGACTGACACCAGTGTCCCCAGGGCGAGCCACAGCCACCCCCACCCTCCACTTCTCCAGGAGGCTCTCCAAGACCAAAAGGTAGGTCTGGCCCAGGCTCCTATCAAATCACTGCTTTTGCCCTGGGTCCCAGTATATGTGAGATTTCGCACGCTCCATTTAAGTGTGAAGTCTCTACTTCCCCCAGTCCTTTGGGACTCCCAAAATTAAGTCCCGCTGGCCTTCAAATACACATGCCCTGGGGGCTTGTCTTCCCAATTCAGGACCCCCAGGCTGGGGAGCCTGATGAGGGGCTAAGAGCTTTCACTCCTGTGAAAGAACCTCTGCAATATAACTATTCTCCATTGTGTGGATCGCCCACCCAGGAATATGGGGCTTGATTACATCACAAGTCTGCCCCTCCTACTTGTCATACTGTGATGTCTTTCATTGATAGTTGTTCTGCAAATAGTTGGGATTTTGGTGTGCTCATGAGAGGAGGTGAGCTCAAGTCTTTCCACTGTGTCATCTTAGCCAAACTCCCTCAAAACATTCTTTAAAATACAGTACACCTGTTGCCCAAAAAACAAAAACACAACAAAGAGTAGATGTTTAATGATGTTGATTTCTTATGTGATGATTGGAAACCTCATTTCAATAATTTAATAATAAAATGATAATTACATTTCAAAATAATGAAGATCTTGGAAAGACTCATTAAAAAAATGAAATATTTTTAGCATAGCAAGTATGCATATTTTTATATTCTATGTGTGAACATCATTTTATGATATTAACATATCAAGAATCTCTGTATTTGCATAAACAGAATCACCAATCCCAGTTCTGCCAGATAATAAACAGTTTACTGAATTTAAAATTCCAATTTGTAGGACTAACATTTATTTCAGTGATAATTGCTCTCAAATCAATGACTGCAACATCACTGCTTTAAAGAATGGGGCATGAGTGCCCTCTTGTGATAGAATAAGCATTTAAATGAATTTGTAAATATCTTTCAGTTGCATATGAAGTAATTTGAACTGAGTCATTTCACAAACACAAAATGCCCTCTATTGCTAGGCCAATTTGTACCAGTGCTTTTAAGTGTGGAAATAACAAATACCTGAAGAACTTGATTAATGTTAATAGACAATATGAATAAGTCACGTAAAAATGCTATTCCTTCAAGTATTTTGGTAGCTCCAATAAAAGTCAAATATGACAGAGGCTCTTTCAACTGATCATCACTTAACTGTCTCGCAAATGCTCTCCATTCCTGCTTAGCAGCTAGACGTGCTCCCAGAACATGAGGAAGTCTCAGGACCTTCCAGGTAGGCTCTTGTATGCTTCACCTCTCTAGCTCCCAACGGGTGGAGTGTCCACTTTCCAAGGGTCAGTTGTTTGATCCTAAACCTACTTATATCAATTGTATTTGTACTCAAATTATGTAAATAAATTAAATAATATGGAAAATAATTTATTAAAAGAAAAGAACATGTTTTTAGATAAAATAAAACTAAGTTGGATACTTTGAAATGACTTCAGAAAATGTAATCAGGGAAAAACTTTCTGAGATTGTACATGGGTAAGAAAACTTAAAAAATCAAGAATAGAAGTCATAAAAATCTAAAAGAATTATAAATACAGTAGCATCAAAACATCAGCAGGCTACTTAAAAAATAATTTTTAATAAAAGCCTTAGCCTAAAATCAAAAGGCTGGTAAAAATACTCCTTTTCATATTTTATACTAAAATATTTTAGGTACATATGATCTTTTTGAATGATTCTCTACTTTAATTGACTCTTCTGATTCAATGAGTCTGAAGGGTACTTTTTCCCCCATCTGCTCACACTTTATATATATTTAGTTAAAAACTTGTATGGGATGTGGATCTGGCCAGATTCTAAAATGAAATTGGGTCTGTGTGACCTGAAAGACAGGAAATCTGTCCCTGGTTAAAAATTAAACCATAATTTGGGACTTCTCTGGTGGCGCATTGGTTAAGAATCCAACTGCCAATGCAGGGGACATAGGTTCAAGCCCTGATCCAGGAAGATCCCACATGCCACAGAGCAACTAAGCCTGTGCACACCAACTACTGAGCCTGCACTCTAAAGCCCGTGAGCCATCTTTTTGGACCCACCTCCTAGAGAAATGGCAATAAAAAGGAAAATAAACAAATGGGACCTAATGAAACTTAAAAGCTTTTGCACAGCAAAGGAAACCATAAACAAGATGAAAAGACAACCTCAGAATGGGAGAAAATACTCGCAAAGGAAGCAACTGACAAAGGATTAATCTCCAAAATTTACAAGCAGCTCATGCAGCTCAATATAAAAAAAAAAACAACCCAATCCAAAAATGGGCAGAAGACCTAAATACACATTTCTCCAAAGAAAATGTACAGATTGCCAACAAACACATGAAAGGATGCTCAACATCACTAATCTTTAGAGAAATGCAAATCAAAACCACAATGAGGTATCACCTCACAACGGTCAGAATGGCCATCATCAAAAAATCTACAAACAATAAATGCTAGAGAGGGTGTGGAGAAAAGGGAACCCTCTTGCACCATTGGTGGGAATGTAAATTGATACAGCCATTATGGAGAACAGCACAGAGGTTCCTTAAAAAACTAAAAATAGAACTACCATATGACCCAGCAATCCCACTACTGGGCATATACCCTGAGAAAACCATAATTCAAAAAGAGTCATGTACCAAAATGTTCATTGCAGCTCTATTTACAATAGCCCAGAGATGGAAACAACCTAAGTGTCCATTGACAGATGAATGGATAAAGAAGGTGTGGCACATATATACAGTGGACTATTAGCCATAAAAAGAAACGAAATTGAGTTATTTTTAGTGAGGTGGATGGACCTAGAGTCTGTCATACAGAGGAAGTAAGAAAGAGCAAAACAAATACCATATGCTAACACATACATATATGGAATCTAAAAAAAAAAGAAGGTTATAAAGGACCTAGGGGCAGGACAGGAATAAAGACGCAGATGTAGAG
Source organism: Orcinus orca (assembly GCF_937001465.1). NCBI lineage: Eukaryota > Metazoa > Chordata > Mammalia > Artiodactyla > Delphinidae > Orcinus > Orcinus orca. The sequence continues at coordinate 69,227,301 of NC_064570.1, forward strand.
AATGGACTTGAGGACACGGGGAGGGGGAAGGGTAAGCTGGGACGAAGTGAGAGAGTGGCATGGACTTTTATATATACTACCAAATGTAAAATTGATAGCCAGTGCAAAGGAGCCGCATAGCACAGGGAGATCAGATCAGTGCTTTGTGACCACCTAGAGGGGTGGGGTAGGGAGGATGGGAGGGAGACTCAACAGGGAGGAGATATGGGGATATATGTATATGTATAGCTGATTCACTTTGTTATAAAGCAGAAACTAACACACCGTTGTAAACCAATTATACTCCAATAAAGATGTTAAAAAATTTAAAAATTAAAGAAGACTTGAAAAAAAATGAAGCCTGTGGGCCACAACTACTGAGTCTGTGTGTCACAAGTACTGAAGCCCGTGCACCTAGAGCCCGTGCTCTGCAACAAGAGAAGCCACCGCAATGAGAAGCCTGTGCACCACAACGAAGAGTAGCCCCTTCTCACTGCAACTAGAGAAAGCCTGCATGTAGCAACAAAGACCCAATGCAGCCAAAAATAAATTAATTAACTAAAAACAAATCAAACCATAACATTTGGCAGTGACATCTGGGAATATTTGTGCAAACTTTTGACCCCAAAATTACACTGCTTTTACGTTGCTAACATCAATGTTTTGTATAAAAAGTTTATGTACATGACAATTGTCTGGAATCTTCACCAAAGTAGGGCATTCCACACTCATTTTAAATAAAGCTAAATGACATTATCTAAGTCGGAGCATAGTTTTTCATGGTGACATGACCAACTACAGCAACAGATCAGAGGGCTTCCACCTCATTTTTTAAATTATTTTTTAATTACCCAGGAAATTGTGAATATAACTAGCCCAAATCAATGTAAATGGCCAATGTTTTACTGAATTACATTTACTTTAAAAATTTTAAGCACCTACTATGCATTCCTTCTGTTTTTTCCTTGAACTTTTACAGCAATCTTAGAAACTGTCACACTGATTGGCAGATTTTGATATATAATTGTCTTATTTTGGATTCCATGATAGAATGTAATTGTGAAAGTACCAGAATACATGTATTCACACATTATGTACTCAATAATTACTTAGCGTTTACTATGTGCCAGGTTCTGTTCTTAGCCAAATGGAAAATAAAACATAAAAATTCCTGGCCTTGTAGAGCTTACATTTGGTAGGGAAGAATATAAAAACCAAGAAACACAAAACTTAGTGTGTTAGGAGGCGATATGTGCTTTAGATAAAAACAGAGGAGAGAGAGACAGGTGGGGAGTGTTGGGCCAGGGCTGCAATTCTAAATAGGCTGGCCTAGAAATGCAAATAGAAACCACAATGGGAGATCACCTGTCAGAATGCCTATCATCAAAAAGAACACAAATAACACTGCTATATTTAAAATAGGTAACCAACAAGGACCTACTGAAGAGCACAGGGAATTCTGCTCAATATTCTGTAATAACCTAAATGGGAAAAGAATTTGAAAAAGAATAGATGTATGTATATGTATGACTGAATCACTTTGCTGTATACCTGAAACTAACACAACATTGTAAATCAACTATAGTCCCAGACAATGATGTAAATTCCCAGTTCAAGGGCAGGAGAAGATGATATGAGATGTCTCAGCTCAAACAGTGAGGCAGGAAAAAAGGAACAAAATCCTCCTTCCTCTGCCTTTTGTTGTATTCAGACCCTCAATGGATTGGATAATGCTCACCCACTTTAAGGAGGACAACCGACTTTACTGAGTCTACCAATTCAAATACTAATTTCAGCTGGAAAAAGAAATTCTGACATATGTCACAACATGGATGACACTTGAGGACATTATACTGAGTTAAATAAGCCAGTCACAAAAGGACAAATATTGTATAATTCCACTTATATGAGGTAGCTAGAGTACTCAAATTCACAGAGAAAGAAAGTAGATTGCTAGTTGCCAGGGCCCAGGGGGAGTGGGAACAGGGAGTTATTGTTTAATGAGTATGAAGTTTCAATTTTGCAAGGTGAAAAAGAGCTCTGGAGATGGATGGTGATGATGGTTACTCAAAAGTATGAATGTATTTCATGCCACTTGACCATACCTTTAAAAATGGTAAAGATGGTAAATTTTACATTATGGATATTTTACTACAATAAAAAAGGTTTTAACGAAGGAAAAAAAAAACAAAACTATAGTCCAATATGAAATAAAATTTAATAAAATAAAATTTTTTTAAAAGGAGTAAATCCTGAGTTCTCATCACAAAATAAAATGATTTTTTTCCTATTTCTTTAATTTTGTATCTATATGAGATGATGGATGTTCACTAAACTTGTGATAATCATTTCATAATATATGTGAGTCAAATCTTTATGCTGTACACCTTACACTTATACAGTGCTGTATGTCAATTATGTCTCAATAAAACTGGAAGAAGAAAAGAATACATAACAAATGTTGGCGACGATGTGGAGAAAAGGGAACTCTGTACACCGCTGTTGGAAATGTAAGTTGGTACCGCTTCTATGGAAAACAGTATGGAGGTTCATCAAAAAACAAAAAACAGAACTACCATACGATCCAGCAGTTCCACTCCTGGGTGTATATTTGAAGAAAACAAGAACACTAATTTGAAAAAATGCATGAACCCCAATGTTCATAGCAGTACTATTTATAATAGCAAAGATATGGAAGCAACCTAAGTGTTCATTAACAGATAAATGGATAAAGAAGGTGTGAAATATACATATATTTGTACACACACACACACACACACACACACACACACACACACACACACTGGAATACTACTCAGCCATAAAAAAAGAACGAAATTTTGTCATTTGCAACAACATGTGTTGATCTGGACAGTATTATGCTTAGTGAAATAAATCAGAGAAAGAAACACTATGTTTCACTTATATGTGGAAACTAAAAAATACAACAAACTAGTGAATATAACAGAAAAGAATCTGACTCGCAGATATAGAGAACAAACTTGTGGTTACCAGTGGGGAGAGGGGATGGGGGAGGGGCAAGGTAGGGGTAGGGGATTAAGAGACACAAACTACTATGTATAAAATAAATAAGCTACAAGGATATATTGTACAGCACAGGGAATATTCCCAATACTGTAAAATAAGTATAAATGTAGTATAATCTTTAAAAATTGTGAATCACCATGTTTGTACCTGAAACATATATTATAAATCCACTATACCTCAATTTTTTTTAAGTTTTTAATAAGATATAGTTGAAATTTTGATAGTATATAATAAGAGTCTAATAAATCCTATTTCTTTTCAGAAATAAATTATTTATTAATCACAACAATTGCTTTACTTTTAGCAAATTATACTTTCTAGTTTTAAATACTGAAAATCTTAGATTGCCAATTAGGAATAATTTACCAGGATCAATTTTTTTCTCTCCGTATTTTGGAATTTAGTTTTAAAATTCAATAAATAAATAAATAAGTAGGCTGGCCTGGGAAAGCCACACTGGGAAGGTGACGTTTAGGTCAGGACCAGTAGGAGGTGAGGGAATGAGCCAGGAAGAAACTGGAGGAACAGCAAACCATGCCAGGAGGGGCACAGCCTTGACAAGGCCTAGTCATAAAGCAGTTTCACTTATAAGCAGAGTAACAATATAATCTATGTCCAAAGCAGGACATATGTATTAGGCAGCCTGCGACATGAGTTCCAGCAGCAATAAAACTACGGGTATCTGAAATGTAGTAATGCTCTCTTCTATATTTCTTTTTATTAAAAAAAAAATACCTATCTACTACCCTAAAATTAGGAAAACAATGTGTTTTTTCATGAAGTATGACAGCATGATGGTGAAAAGTGCCCTGGATTCCATACATGAAACTCCAGCTACAATTTCTGCTCAGCCCAAGGCACTCTACTAGTGGTAACAACAAGCTACCTAACGAACATGAAAATGGAGAAATACAGGAGTCCAAGTTAAGATATTTGTCCATTTTCCGCTAAGACAGGTTTTTAAAGAAATGAGAACCTACAGTTTTGTCAAGTTCAGATTCATTTAGTGAAAAAATGAATAATCCTTGAACCTCATTCCCTGAAGTTCTGCCTGGGAAGTTTTCTGTCCAGGATACTAATCCTTTGCATAGGTACATGTTTACCAAGGCACAGATGTTAAAGTCACAACTTTAGAAAAATGGAGAAAACACATGACAAACTCTTTAAAAATATAGTAAGTTCTTGTCAAGAGAGCAGGAACCAGCCAGACCTTTGAGAAACACTGCTGTAGGTGTGGGAAGGCAGCTCAACCACTGTTTTGTTACATAACATCAGATAAACTGCCTTTTCTGCATCTATTTTCCCATTTTTTAAATATGGAAATAATAATATATGCTTTACCCACTGCACAATATTAATGTTAGATAACATGTTAAAAGGCTTTGACTAATATAAAGTACTATACATTGTCAACATCATTAATCATTTATTGATTATCTACTATAATTAAAGCAATATGATATATGTTTATTGGGGACTGAGAGCCAGGATACCAAAAAAAAAGAAAGCAAAACCTGGATAACATCTGCCCTACGCATGGAATACAATTAGAATTGTATGAATAATGTATGTGCTTTATAGAAATGCATGCAAATACTCACACTCTCTTAAATAAAGCCAAGCACTTAGTAAAGATTACAACTGGAATAAATTATTAGACAGTGCTGAGGTTTTGGAGATTATCTAATGATGATGCAAAAGTTTTCCAGAAATAGTCACTGAAAGGAATTGAGAGTTTTGTGATAGAAGGTGAGTTAGTACATAATGGGAGAAACAAAGAATAATGGGAAAAAAATAAGAAAAATTACTTTACAGTTTCACTAGAGATAGAACCAAAACAAGAATTGAAATAATGAGGATTTTGTCATTTGAAGGGGAGAAATTTGGTCTTGGCCACATTTACTTTACCTTGACAGAGTGGCTGCAAGACTATAATCAGGGTCCCAGGTCATGTTAGATCATTGAATTGGAAGAGCAAGCTCAGATCTAGGTTGTAAAAGTGTTAATCTAATGAAAATTTCTCCTGGTGTACCTGGGTAAAAAAAATGGAGTGAGATTAAAATAATTGTTTTAGCTGTAACTTCCTAACAATGAATAATAAGGTCAGTAGGTAAAGTATTACAAAGACTTCTCTTTCCTTCCATCCATTTTATAAACACCAAGCCTCTGCTCTTCTCTTGGGGCTGGAAGAATTTGGTTAGACATAGCTCCCCACTGTCCCTTCTGCCCACCTTCCTTCTGGACTCCGTCCCATCTGGCCATGCTCTTTCCTTCCAGATGTCTGTTTTAGCTTTTGGCCCATAATTTCTTTTGGACTGCACATATTATCCCTTGCTTTTCAAAATCAGCTGCCAACTGTAAAAGAAAAATTGTTCCAAACCTGGTCTGGGGCAGAACTTTTTACTTGATGTAACATCCAGCCTCTTTCTGGGAAGAAATGAGCATTCCTGATAAAATGCTTAAGCAATTTTCAGATAAACTTTAATAGAATTAAGATTTGTTCTAGGAAAGTCAAGTTGGGTAACAGCTGATATGAATCCAACCAGGAAGTTATTGGTGATGAACACAGTTTCTATAGAGACTTAAAGCAGAAACCAAATTACACTGGGTTGAGGAATAAAGGAGAAGTAAAGAATTGTAGACTGTGAATGTAGGTGACTGTTTCAAGAAGCTTGGCTGGGAAAAGCAAGGGAAAATGAGGTGGCAGCTTGTTTTGAAGGACAATGGACGTGATTATGTTTATGTGTGGAAGGAAGGGAGGAAAAGAAACCTAGGAAACGAAACTAGATGTTGGCTTTTTGTTCCTGAATAAAAACTTTTGCCTCTTGTTACAAATAAGATAATGTGCTCTGATTTGGTTTCGCTTATTTAGAATAGGTAAGTACTAGGAATCTAGAGCTGGAGTAAAGCTTATTTTTAGAACCTGGCATTAGAGAGGCAGCACAATATAAGGTAGGGTCTCCTCAATTCGCCTGCCCACTAAACTCACATGAGGATCTTAATAAAAGTAAAGATTCCAGGGACCTGTGCCAGACCCACTGAACCAGAACATCTAAGAAGAAAGGCCTGGAAATCTGCAGTTTTCACAAGTATCTTATGAGCAAGCAAGGCTGAAAGAAACATGGTGTAAAGCACACACTGGAAATCAGAAAACACCTGGGTTCAAATCCTTCTTCATCACTATTTGGGCTTGTACAAATTATTCTACCTCCCTCAGTGGTTGTGTCATGGACAAAATGAAGTAATACACGTAAAGTGCCTGGTACACACAAATGTTCAACCTATATTTGGTACCTTTATTCTTAAAAATAAGACTTGTTTTAGGAAACTCCACTCCCCAAACCCAGCTGACTGCCAGTGAAAAGTCTAGTAACCTCTAGTGAACCAGATTTTGTTAAAATAAATCTAGTCTGAGGATTACATAGTCATTCTCTTTTCCTATCAAATGGTCCTAATGGGAGTGAATCTTTGAATCAGCCTGCAAGGGACCTTTTGCCCTTGCAGCAAGATTGTAATAAAACATCGACATTACTCCTAACTAAATTTTTTAATAAGATCACAACAATTTGAGTCTGCTGAATTTATCACAACAATTTGAGTCTGCTGAATTTTTCCAACCCCTGGACTGTGTTTACTTCCTGGCACTAATGTTTTTACTTTAGCACCATTCCATATATTCTGATACTGCCATAAAATGGTCTCCCACAGCTAACCCAGCTGGAAAGACAGAACTGTACAGGCTTTTATTAGAGGAGAGGCGTGAATTTGAGGAGGGCTACATTGTCCTCTCAGGGATAGGAATTCAAGACTAGGAACTTTGACTCACAAGGATGTTACAGCAAAGCAATAGTCATAAAATATCCAGTAGTCCAGATGCTGGAAACTGGTATAAACCAGAGAGAGAGAATTGTAGATAGGATCTTTCTAAACAGCTAGAATATCATATCAAACAGACATCAGGGATTGAGTAAAGCCCTAAACAGAGAACAAAGTGTAGGATACAAACGTTGGAATAAAAGATTAGAGCTGAGCAAGTAGAGTTAATTGGATCAATGGATATCTTTGGCCTGAGGCCACCTTGTTGAATTTAAAGGAGACTCACCCCAGGGAGTAATGCTGGGCCTGATAAAGAAGCTTAAAGCTGGAGAGTGTTTTTGAATATCAGTAATTGACCTGGATTTGGGCTTTGATTTTCCTGCTTCTCCTTTTGTTTATTTATGTAGTTGAAATATCTGCATTCTTTTATTTTCACTTAATAAGGAGGGATTAATTTGGTCACTTTACCAGACTCAGCTTCACTTTGAACAGGCTTTGATCTAATGGGCTCAGCTTTGGATTAAAGTTACAGCAGCGGGATGAGGCATATTGCAGCAGCAATCAGGGACCAAAATGGCAGTGTGGCAGAGGGGCAAAACTAAAAAAGCAGAAGGACAGTAAATGTGAAGCATCTTGGGAAAGGAGATGGAAACAAAGGCCTAAAAAGACTAGGTTACTCCAGTGTAGCCATCCTAGAAAGCAGAGAGGGAAGCTAGTGAGTTAGGTGAGGGAGATGGTGGGTCAGTGAGATGCGGTAGAAGAAAGATCCAAACAAACAGGTACCAAAAGAGGTCTCCAATAACCCAAGTACTGGAATCACTGAAAAAAATACTTTGAACAAGGACTCCTTCCCTCCACCCAGAATGCTTTTCTCTGAGATATCCACAGGACTTACTCTCTTATACAGACTTGATCAAAACGTGTCCTTTATAGCAAAGTCTTCTCTGTTCATCCTATCTAAAATGCCAACACCTTCACACACACACACACACACACACACACACACACACCCATCTCCTTCTCCAGCTGTCTTGTTTTTTCTGGGTTTTTGGTATTACTACGGATATACGTTTACTTCTTAAAGTTTCAATTCACTAGGAAGATATAACAATTCTGTATTTGCATGTACTTAATAACATGGCCTCAAATATATAAAGCAAAATTTACAGAACTATAAGTAGAAATGGATAACTCAAAAATTATTTCATTAACTGATAGAACAAGCAGATGAAAATTCATTAAGAGCAAGATTTTAACAATGCATTACAAATTTGATCTAATGATCTTATCTAGATGACTACACCCAGCATCTGCAGAACATATTCTTCTCCAGTGCCCATGGAACACTCACCAAGGTCAAACATACACTGGGCCACAAGCAAATCTCAAACTTCAAAGGATAGCAATCATATAAAGTATGTTTTCTGACCATAATGCAATATCAAAAATATATCTAAGAAGTCCCTGTATCCAGAAATAGAGACATAGATGTAGAGAACAAATGTATGGACACCAAGGGGGAAAGTGGTGGGGAGGGGGGTGGTGGTGGGATGAACTGGGAGATTGGGATTGACATGTATACACTAATATGTATAAAATAGATAACTAATAAGAACCTGCTGTATAAAAAAATAAATAAAATAAAATTTAAAAATTAAAAAATAAAAAGAATTCCCTGTATGTATAGAAACTAAAAACACACTTCTAAATAACCTGTGGGATCTGTTGTAATTATTTGTTCTTTCTGTTCTTTCTTGTTTATCACACCAGAGGTCTGTCTATACTCTTCAAAAAATCAACCTTGACTTTTGTTTATTTGTTTTTATGGAAGTATAGTTGACTTACAATATTAAATATCCATATAAAATATTAGGTATATTCCCTGTGCTGTACATTACATCCTTGTATCTTATTTATTTTATACCTAGTAGTTTATACCTCTTAATCCCTTCACCAAATCCTCTTTCCCCTCTTTCTGACCCTCTCCCCACTGGTAACCACTAGCTTGTTCTCTGTATCTGTGACTCTGTTTCTGTTTTATTATAGTGACTTTTAAGTTCCACATATAAGTGATAACATACAGTATTTGTCTTTCTCTGTCTGACTTATTTAACTAAGCATAATACCTTCCAGAACCACCCATGTTGTTTGCAAATGGCAAAATTTCATTATTTGTATGACTGAGTAATAAATACACCATTGTGGTATATACACCACATCTTCCTGATCCGTTCATCTGTAGATGGTTACTTAGGTTGCTTCCATATCTTGGCTATCTTAAATAATGTCACTATGAACATTGGGATAAATGTATCTTTTGGAATTACCATTTTTGTCTTTCCTGGAAAAATAAGTGGAATTGCTGGGTTAATTAATTAATTAACTGCTGACAGTTTTTTGTTTTTTGTTTTTTTGGCCATGCCACATGGAACTTCCCCAGCCAGGAATTGGACCCAGGCCACAGCAGTGAGAGCCTGGAATCCTAACCACTAGGTCACAGGGAACTCCCTGGTAGTTCTATTTTTAATTTTTTGAGGAAACTCCATACTGTTTTCCACAGTGACTGCACCAGTTTACATCCCCACCAACAGTGTACTAGGGTACCCTTTTCTCCATATCCATGCCAACATTTGTTACTTGTAGACTTTTTGATGATAGCTATTCTGATAGGTGTGAGGTGATATCTCATTGTGGTTTTGATTTGCATTTCTCTGATGATTAGTGATGTTGAGCATCTTTTTATGTGCCTATCAGTATGTATTTTTGGGAAAAATACCTAGTCAGGTCCTCTGCCCAATTTTTAATTGATTTTTTTAAAATATATTGAGTTGTATGAGTTCTTTATATATTTTGTGTATTAATCCCTTATCAGACTTATCATTTGCAAATATCTTCTCCCATTCAGTAGGTTGCCTTTTCATTTTGTTGATGGTTTCCTTCACTGTGCATAAGCCTTTAAGTTTGATTAGGTCACATCTGTTTATTTTTGCTCGCTTCTCTTGCCTGAAGAATCAGATCCAAAAAAATATTGCTAAGACCTATGTCAAAGAGTGTATTGCCTGTGTTTCTTCTAGATATTTTATGGTTTCAGGGCTTACATGTAGGTCTTTAATCCATTTTGAGTTTATTTTTGTATATAGTATGAGAAAATATTATAATTTTATTCTTTTATATGTAGCTGTTCAGTTTTCCCAACACCAGTTATTGAAGAGACTGTATTTTTCCCCATTGTATATTCTTGTTTCCTTTGTGATACTAATTGACTATATGTGCATGGGTTTATTTCTGGGCTCTCTATTCTGTTCATTTATCTTTGTGTTTTTGTGCCAGTACCATAATGTTTTGTTTGTTTTTTTTTAATATTTATGTATATAGATGCATCAGGTCTTAGTTGCATTTTAGTTGTGGCATGCAGGATCTTGTTCCCTGACCAGGGATCAAACCCAGGCCCCCCGCATTGGGACCTTGGATTCTTAGCCACTGGACCACCAGGGAAGGCCCCACCATAATGTTTTCATTACTGTAACTTTGTAGTATAGTCTGAAGTCAGTTCTTTTTGCCAAGATTGATCTGGCTATTAGGGGTCTTTTGTGATTCCATATAAATTTAGGGTTATTTTTTCTAGTCTTGTGAAAAATATCATGGGTATTTTGATAAGGATTGCATTAAATCTGTAGATTGCTTTGGGTAGCAAGAACAGTTTAACAATATTAATTCTTCCTATCCATGAGCATAGAATCTCTTTCCATTTATTTGTACTGTCTTCAATTTCCTTCATCAATGTCATAGTTTTCAAAGTATATGTCTTTTATCTCCTTGTTAAACTTATTCCTAGGTATTTTATTCTTTTTGATATGATTGTAAATGAGATTGTTTTCTTGATTTCTCTTTTTGATAGTTCATTATGAGTGTACAGAAATGCAACAGATTTCTGAATATTAATCTTGTATCCTGCAAATTTACTGAATTCACTTGTTAGTTCTAATAGTTTTTTGGTGGCTTCTTTAGGTTTTTCTATATATATAGTATCATGCCATCTGCAAATAGTGAGAATTATATTTCTTCCCTTCTAATCTGGATGAGTTTTACTTCTTCTTCTTGACTGATTGCTGTGGAGAAGACTTCCAATACCATGTTAAGTAGAAATGGCAAGAGTTGGCTTCCTTGTCATATTCTTGATCTTAGAGGAAAAACTTTCAGTTTTTCACCACTGAGTACGATGTTAGCCATGGGTTTGTCGTATACACCTTTATTATGTTGAGGTATGTTCCCTCTATACCCACTTGTTGTAAGAGTTTCTATCATGAATGGATGTTGAATTTTTTCAAATACTTTTCTTCCAGCCCTCCTGTAAGCCCTACTGATTTTCAAATCCACTAAGGGGGCTCGTCTTCACAGTGCTAGACCCCAGAGCTCCAGTGCCTAATATGGGACTTGAACCCCTTGCTCCTTAGAGAGGCTCCCTGAGCCTGTGATAATCCCCTCCTCTTCTGGGTCACCCACTAGAGGTGTGGGTCCTGACTAGATCACTTCTTCTCTCGTCCTACCAGACTCCATGTGGTTCTTCCTTTACAGCCGTGGTTGTAGAAGAGCCATTCTGCTGGTCTTCATGTCGTTCTCAGAGAGAGTTGCTCTATATGTAGTTGTAGTTTCAATGTGTTTGGGTGGGGGAGGTGAGCTCAGGGCCTTCCTACTCTGCTATCTTGACCCCGGTCCCTGTCTTGTTTTTCTTCTTAGTTATTATCGGTGTCTGACACATCATATATTTTACTTATTTATCGCACTTAGTCTTACCCACTAAAATGTGAACTCCATGACAGAGATCTTTGTCAGTTTGTTCTTTGTTGTATCCCCTACACCTAGAACAGCACTGGGCACATATTGTTACTTAACACTTAACAAATGCTTCTTACAATAAATATTGAAGAGTTTGTTAGCAAATCATGAAGATAACTTGTTAAAAATAATTAGAAGTACCAGAACATAATTTATGCATCCTGTTGTGGGGAGGTGGAAGGGAAAGATAGTACTGAGAAAATAATTTAATAAAGAGTATCATGAACCTTAGAATAGAAAAGGGATCTTGGAAAAAATCTAGTTGGAAACTATCCTTGTTATGGACTGATTGTTTGTTCCCCACCCCCAAGAATTCATATTTAACCTCCAATGTGATGGTATTAGGAGGTGGGGCCTTTGGGAGGTACTTAAGTTTAGAGGTTATTAAGGTAGAGTGCACATGATGGGATCAGTGCCCCTATAAGAAAGGAAAGGACAACAGAGTTTCCTCTCTCTGTAATGTGAGGACACACAAAGCAGGCAGCCACCTACAAGCCAGGAAGAGAGCCCTCATCAGGAAGTGAATCCGCCAGCCCCTTGATCTTGGACTTCCCAGCCTCTAGAACTGTGAGAATTAAATGTCTTTCGTTTAAGCTGCCCAGGCTGTGGTATTTTGTTCTAGCAGCCCAAGCTGACTAACACAATCCTAATGAACTTTAATAGAATATTGGTTAAATAAATTATGGTATAGCCATATGACTGAATACTATGCAACTATTAAATAAAGAATGAGTAAGCTATTTGATATTATAGAAAGATCTCAAGATACACCATATTAAAAGAAAAAATCAACATGAAAACAGTATAGATGAGTACTGCCCTTTGTATAAAAAGGAGCAAAACCAAGAATATGTCTTTGTATATGCTTATATAAACATAAAGAAATGTTTGAGGATACATAAAAGGGAAGAAAGTAGGGTAGGAACTAGACAGATGGTGGACAAGCATGAAGAAACACTGCACTTCACAATATTTTACATTTTTATTTTTGAACTATGTGAACAAATTGCCTTTTCAAAAGAATAAGTTAAAAAATGTAAATCCCTGACCTCCCTCTGGAACTCAAGACTGCCTGCCCAACATCTCCCCTGAAGTGTCTCATAGGCTTCGCAAATAGGACATGTCCAAAATGGAAAATCTGATTTTCCCCCTCAAACCTGCTCCTCTCCCACTCTTCCCTAACGCAGTACAACACACCAGCCACGCTCTTACTCAAGTTCCAAATCTGAGACCTACTCTTAATTTCTCTTTTTTCTACCCTAGTGAATTTGTGAACAAGTCCCATTGTTTCTGCCATCATGACAGAGCCCTAATATGCCCACTTCTTACTGTTTCTACCATTATTACTCCAGTCCCAGCCACTGTCACCTCTAACCTGGACCTCTGCGATAGCCTCGGAGGTGTTACTCAAAGTAAGACCCACAGACAAGAATTGCTTGTTTCTAGCCCACAACAACATAAGAACCTTGCACTAAAATGAAATACAACTACTTCGCTAAGCATAATATTGAGTTCAACTAACAATTTTTTTCATAGCAAGACTTTCTTACTTTTTTTTTGGGGGGGGGTACGCGGGCCTCTCACTGCTGTGGTCTCTCCTGTTGCGGAGCACAGGCTCCGGACGCGCAGGCTCAGCAGCGGCCATGGCTCACGGGCCCAGCCGCTCCACGGCACGTGGGATCCTCCCAGACCGGAGCACAAACCCTCATCCCCTGCATCGGCAGGCGGACTCTCAACCACTGCGCCACCAGGGAAGCCCCAGCAAGACTTTCTTGATAGAAGAAGGGATACATTGATTTGTGCTCTGGAGGAAGCTCTGTATTTCTTTGCAGAGCAGCCCTTCACTATTGCTGCTGTCACTGCTTCCACTCTTGCCCACTGAAACATATACCCATTCTTTGCACAGTACCCCAAAATTATTTTTAAAACATCAATCACATCATGTTGCCCCCAGCTTATAACCCTCCAGAGCCTTCCCATGGCAACTAGAATAAAATCTAAGCCCCCTGGGGCTTCCCTGGTGGTGCAGTGGTTGGGAGTCCGCCTGCCAATGCAGGGGATGCGGGTTCGTGCCCCAGTCCCGGAGGATCCCGCGTGCTGCAGGGCGGCTGGGCCCATGAGCCATGGCCGCTGGGCCTGCGCGTCCAGAGCCTGTGCTCCACGGCGGGAGAGGCCACAACAGTGAGAGGCCCACGTACCACAAAAAAAAAAAAAAAAAAAATCTAAGCCCCTTACCAAATTCTAAATGGACTTACCTGACCTGGCCCATCTCTCCTTCATTACACTCCAGTCAAGTTCTTTCCCATCTCTGGGCCTTTGGGCCTTCTGTCTGGAATTATACGCTCCTATATCTTCTTGTGGCTGATAGAGTGTCATTATTTAGGTCTTAGCTCAGATGAATGGTGATATGGTGAAGGTTATAAGTGACCTTATCCCCCCCAGCTTTTTATTTATTTTTGCTTTTAGGAAATTTTAAATGAAATATATGACTCTCTTCCTGAAGTTGGACAGAATCTTATGCTATAGATTATTGTGTGTTATGAGCTGAATTGTGTCTCCCAAAAAACTGTACAGTGAAGGCTTAACCCCTAGTACCTCCAAATGTTAATGTACTTGAGATAGGATCTTTTTTTTTTTTTTTGCGGTACGCGGGCCTCTCACTGTTGTGGCCTCTCCCGCTGCGGAGCACAGGCTCCGAACGCGCAGGCCCATAGGCCACGTCCCACGGGCCCAGCCGCTCCGCAGCACGCAGGATCTTCCCGGACCAGGGCACGAACCCGCGTCGCCTGCATCGGCAGGCGGACTCTCAACCACTGCGCCACCAGGGAAGCCCGAGATAGGATCTTTCAAGAGATAAATTAAAATGAGGCTAACAGGGTGGGCCCTAATCCAATATGCTTGGCCTTGGTCCTTATAAGAAGAGGAGATTAAGACACAGACACACAGAGGGGGAAGAACATGTGAAGACAACCAGCTACAAGCAAGGAGAGGCCTCAGAAGAAACCAAGCCTGCCAGCACTTGATCTCAGATTTCTAGCCTCCAAAATTGTGAGAAAATTAATTTCTGTTGTTTAAACCACCTAGTCTCTGGTACTTTGTTATGACAACCATTGCAAACTAATACCTTGTGTATTAACTAACATCTCCCCTGATTTGCTTTGAGTACTGCATCCTAATTTTTCCTTCTTTCCCTCTGATATATTATTTATTTTATTTTTATTTTCTCTGTGTGTTTATGTAGCCACCTCAAATCCTTTCTGGAATCTGTTGGTCCCCTGAGGTATGTCTGATAAAAAAGTGGGATTAAGATTAATTTGCCAGTTCTTGATAAATCCTCCTGGTTGATTGGACTCAACACATCTTCTTATTGCCTGACTGGATTCTGCATTCCTTTTATATTTTCTTTGTGTGGCATCAATTCTATAGCTATTTAATTGACAGGCTAGGAGAGACAGATATGAACAGATATGAACAGGTAATTGCTATCCAACGACAAAGGGCAATCTTAGAGATATGTACCTGGCACTGTGGTAGCAGGAACCAAGGCATGTTCTACTCCATTTGAGTAGGAGACCACAAAACTGAATCTTGAAGGATGAGCAGGTATTCCAAGCAGAAGCAGTAGCATGTATTGTACAGAGGCATGAAGCACAGATTGTATGAGATACATGAACTAGTTTAACCACAGTATAAAGTATACCTGGGGAAATGTGGAGAAGTGAGCCCGGCCAAATGAGCAAATACCCACAAGGCAGGGTTATATACTTCATACCAAGGAGTTTGAATTTTTCTGATAAGTAATTGGGAGTCAACTGATGAGTTTTAAGAAGCAGAGTAGCATGATTAGAGTTTCATTTTAGAGATTGCCTCTGGCAGCATCACAGAGGGTAAATTCAAAGCAGATAGATGAGTAAAAAGGACTACAGAAAAAAAATTGAAGGGCAATTTGACAACATCTGTCAGCACTAAAAATCTGTATACTTTTTGACTCAGCAATTCCACTTGGAGGAATTTATCCTATGGGTCCACTTGTACACATATAGAAGGTATATACAAGGTTATTCATAGCACCTAAATGTTCAGTAGTCACACATGAAATGAAATAAAGCTATTTAAAAAATGTTATGTATTGATATAGAATGATTTCCAAAAGTTATTAAACTACAAAAAATTAATTTGCAGAACAACATGCAGTATATTTCACCTCTTAAGTAAAAAAGACAAACAAAAGTATTTTATGCATTTAATATGCATGCAGTACATGAAAAAAAACAACATATGCATAAAATATCTCAGGAAGGAAACACTAGAAACTGATAGCATTTAGTTGCTTCCAGAGAGGTATACTGGGTGGATGAGATGAGTGGGAACAGACATTTCGCTAGAGCTTTTGAGTCTGGCATCATGTGAGTGTATTACCATTCCTAAATAAATAAATTCAGTGTTAATTTAAGGGAGGGAGGTAATCCTGGTCGATAGAGAGAGTCCCTGAATTAAGACAGTAGCAATCACAGGTGGAGAAAAAAAAGGGGTAGATAAGAAAAAGTTAAGGAAACAAACAAAAGAATTTCATGACTCTATATAGATGACACGTAAGAGAAGACAGCTTATAATAGCCCCTGATTTCTGACCTGGGAAACTAAGTGGCTATATTGGTGCCACTTACCAAGTTAATGAATGCAAAGAGAGTAACAAGTTTAAAGAAAAGAAAATGCATACAGCTGGGGACATGTTATGTTTCAAGTGTTGTGGAGGCACATATTTATTGGCTACTAGGCAATTTATTCATCCAGTGAAGTGTGCTAAGTAACAAGAGCATATAAATGGTGGGAAAATGACCTGTCAGAGAGGTACTGGTCAAGAGATACAAATAGAAGATTTTGGGACTTCCCTGGCAGCACAGTGGTTAAGAATCTGCCTGCCCATGCAGGGGACGTGGGTTCGATCCCTGGTCTGGGAAGATCCCACATGCCGTGGAGCAACTAAGCCCGTGCACCACAACTACTGAGCCTGCAAGCCACAACTACTGAGACCACGTGCCACAACTACTGAAGCCCGTGTGCCTGGAGCCCATGCTCCACAACAAGAGAAGCCACCGCAATGAGAAGCCCTTGCACCGCAACAAAGAGTAGCCCCTGCTCGCCGCAACTAGAGAAAGCCTGCGTGCAGCAACGAAGACCCAACACAGCCAAAAATAAATAAATATAATAAAAATTTTTAAAGTTTATTAAAAAAATGAAGATTTTGGAGCCATCAGAACATACGTGGTTGACATGAGTTCAATCATGTGTTCTCTGCCCGCCCCTACCCCATCACCACCCCACACCACCTAATTCATCTGTTGCGGTCCTAATCCCCAGTACCTCAGAATGTGACCATATTTGGAAATAGGGTCTTCAAAGAGGTAATTAAGTTAAAGTGAGGTCATTAGAGTGGGCCTGAATCCAATATGACTGGTGTTCTTGTAAGAAAGGGAAATTTAGGCAAAGACATGAACAAGGAGAAGATGATGTGAAGACACAGGGGGAAGACAGCCAACTATAAGTCAAGAAGCCTGGCAGCCCTAACAAACCAATACAGTGATTGTAGGCAGTAGAAGCCGTAGGTATGGCTTTTAATTTTTTTAATACAAATCATAGAGGATTCTAGGAATATTGCAGCAGAAGCAACATAGCTTTTGGATCTCCCCAAATTTCACCATAAAAACAAATACAGCAATTAGAGTAGTAATATAAACAGCACACAGACAACATCTACAACAAAACTAGGTTAAAGGTAGCTTTACAAACCCCAAAATGTGAGTATGTGGGCATAAAAACCAACAGCTACGAGAGCTGCATGGTATCAGTAACAGAGGAAAGTAAAGAGAAGCAAAAGACAGCCGATTGACCTGAGAATCCAAAAAAAGCCAACAGGTGTTCACTGAAACGTTCAAAGGGTCAATTTAAGAATAGCAGCTGAAACTAGGAAGGGTTTTGCACACTCTAACATCAGGGGTCCATATTAAGGTCTGAAAGGGATGGAGCAGTCTTGACAATATGATCTCTCAAAACTAACCAGCAAAAGGACCTCTCAAGTATAACCTAACAAAGTCTTCACTGGTGAATTCTACAACATTAAAAGAAAAATTAATACCAATCCTTCTCAAATTCTTCCAAAAAGCAGAATAAGAGAGAACACCTCCAAAACCATTTTATGAGGCCAGCATAACCCTGATACCAAAGCCAAACAAGGACACTATAAGAAATATCAGGCTTATCATCCCTGATAAGCTTGAGGGCAAAATATTTCAACAAAATATTAGAAAACCAAATTCAGGGCTATATTGAAAAGATCATATACCATGAACAAGTGGGATTTACTCCAGGGATGCAGGGATGTTTCAAAATTCACAAATCAATCAATGTGATACGCCATGTTAACAAAATGAAGGATAAAAATAAGATGGTTATCTCAATAGATGCAGAAAAAGCATTTGACAAAACTCAGCATCTGTTCATGATAAAAAATTCTGTCAACAAACTGCGTATAGAGAGAACACATGTCAACCTAATAAAGGTCATATGTGACACAGCTAACATCACACTCAACAGTGAAAAGCTGAAAGCTTCTCCTCTAGGATCAGAAACAGGAGAATGTCCACCCTCACCACTGCTATTTAGTAATAGAAGTCCTAGCCAGAGCAATTAGGCCAGAAAAAGAAATAAAAGGCATCCAAATCAGAAAGGAAGAAGTAAAATTGTATCTGTTGCAGATGACATGACATTATATATACTCCACCAAAAATCTGTTCAGATTAATACAACAATTCAGTAAAGTTACAGGGTATAAAATCAATATTCTAAAATCAATTGCATTTCTATACACTAACAATGAACTATCAAAAGGAGAAATTAAGAAAACACTCTCACGTACAATTGCATAAAAAAGAACAAAATATTTATGAGTAAATTTAACCAAAGAGACAAAAGATCTGTACACTGAAAACTATAAGACATTGATGAAAGAAACAAAGAAATGGAAAGATATTCCATGCTCATGGATTGGAAGAATTAATATTGTTAAAATGACCATACTACCCAAGGAAATCTACAGATTCATTTCAATCCATATAAAAATTCCACTGGGATTTTTCACAGAAATAGAAAAAAAATCCTAAAATTTGTATGAAACCAGAAGACCCTGAATAGCCAAAGCTGGAGGCATCACACTTCCTGATTTCAAACTATATTACCAAGCTATAGTAATCAAACACTATGGTATTGGCATAAAACACATAGATCAATGGAACGTAATGGAGAGTGCAGAAATGAACACACACATATAAGGTCAGCTAATTGTGACACATAATCAGAAGAGAAACACCCCACCCCACCCCAGCTTTGGTTGGTTTGGTAAATGTAACTATGATATAGCTTATGTGTTTTCTCTTGTTCTTTAATTATGTGAAATTGAAAGGCTGGTTTTCTTGTTTCCCTTTCTGGAAGATTTCTTTTTTTTAATGTGTAAGTAATTTGACCAAGTTATAATGCATTTTTCAGTTAGAAATCCCTTCCTTAAATGAAACTATAAGGTGGCCAAATACCTGAGGACCAAATTTATTCTAGTTATAATAAATTTAATATTTTTAAACGTAAAAAAAGAGAGTCAAGAATATGCAATGAGGAAAAGAGAGTTTCTTCAATAATGATCTTGGGAAAACTGGACAGTCACATGCGAAAGAATGAAACTGGACCCCTCTCTTATACCGTACACAGAAATCAACTGAAAATGGATTAGAGACTTGAATGTAAGACCTAAAACAGCAAACTCCTGAAAGAAAACATAGGGGGTAATCTCCTTGACATTGGTCTTGACAATGACTTTTTGGATTTGACACCAAAAGCAAAGACAACAAAAGCAAAAACAAACAAGTGGGACTACATCAAACCAAAAAGCTTCTGCACAGCACAGAAAACCATCAACAAAATAAAAAGGCAACCTATCGAATGGGAGAAAAATCTGCAAATCATATATCTGATAAGGGGTTAATATCCAAAATATACAAAAAACTCAAACAACTCAACAGCAAAAAAACCCAACAATCCATTTTACAAATGGGCAGAGGAACTAAATAGACATTTTTCCAAAGAAGACATACAAATGACCAACAGGTACATGAAAAGGTGCTCAACATCACTAACCATCAGGAAAATGCAAATCAAAACCACAATGAGATATTACTTCACATTTTCTAGAATGGCTATGGTCAAAAAGACAAGTTATAATAAGTGTTGGTGAGAATGTGGAGAAAAGGGAACCCTTGTGCTCTACTGGCAGGAATGTAAGTTGGTGTAGCCACTATGGAAAACACTACAGAGATTCCTCAAAAAATTAAAAACAGAGCTACCATAAGAACCAGGAATACTTACATACCTCTGGGTATATATCCAAAGGAAATGAAAACATGACCTCAAAGAGACATGTGCACTCCCATGTTCATTGCAGCATTATCCATAATAATTACATAGCCAAGATATGGAAACAATCTACGTATCCATCAACAGACAAATGGATAAAGAAGATTTGGTATATATATGCAGTGGAATATCATTCAGCTATTATAAAGAAGGAAATTCTGTCATTTGTGACAACATGGATGGACCTTGAGGGCATTATGTTAAGTGAAATAAGTCAAAGAAAGACACATATATTATGCTATTGCTTATACGTGGAATCTAAAAAAGCCAAACTAATAGAAACAGAGAATAAAATGCTGGTTACCAGGGGCTGGGGTTGGGGGGAAGGAAAGATGTTAATCAAACAGGACAAATTTCCAGTTAAAACGTGAATAAGTTCTGGGGTTCTAATGTGAAGCATGGTGATTATAGTTAATAATACTGTATCACATACTTGAAAGTTGCTAAGAGAGTAGATCCTAAATGTTCTCATCACAAAAAAAAAATGGTAATTATGTGACATAATGGAGGCATTAGCTAAAGGGTATGGTGGTAATTATTTTGCGATACATAAAATCAAATACATGTATCAAATCAACACCTTGTATACCTTAAACTTACACAATGTTATATGTCAATTATACCTTAATAATGCTGGGGGAAAAAAGAAATATGTGAATAAAATTACTGGATTTTGAAGAAAAGAGAGAAAAAAGAATTTTTTGTCATTGAGACAAAGGACAAAATCACTTAAATGGGCAAGAAATTCAAATTGTCATTAGACTTTTCCACAGTAATGCTTTATGCCAAAGGAAAATAGAGTAACTTATTTAAAGTACTCCAGGAAAGAAAATATGACCAAGATTTATATACAGCCAAACTGATTTTCAAAATTAAATGCTGCAAGTGAACTGTTTTCAACATACAAAAACTCACAGAATATTGTTCACATGAGCCTTTCCTGTCAAATCTACTAGGGAATGAGCTTCAGATAACATGATGACTAGAGAAATATTGACATAAGAACTATCGGTTAACATCAAATATTTATTTACATATAGAACTAAGATTAGATGAGGAATACAAGAGACTATGCAGTACATAATGGTTATATGCATTTATAATGTTGTTACAGTACTATTGTGCCATACATCTATTTTTTTAAACGTAGGGACATGAGGAGAGCATACACAAAATTAATTTTTTTCAGCAACTACGTGAATGGTGGTAGTGTTGGTGTTGTTTTTCTAAGAATATTGCATGTATAATGTGGAATAAAATAAACAAGTAATTATGTGATATTATAATTATGTCATCCCCAATATTCTTGAGAATTAGGATTATTCCTCTTGTGAAAAGGAGATTTAGAGATCACAATTTTATAATCCCTAAAGCATTAATGGATTTAGGCATTGTTTCACTGTCTGCTTCCTGAAAGAGACAACCAGACGTTATGTACCTATTGAATCTAGATTCTGAATGTACTGAAAATACGGAAGATCAAGGAACAGGTTAAAATATACTATGAGGATATAATCCACAAAATCAATGCTCTAAGAAACTATAGAGGTCAAATGACTCAATTTCTTCAACAAATAAAATATGTGAGAAAAGATACAGATAGACAGACTAAAAGAGACTTAAAAGAAAGAACGAAACAATGATGTTTAGGGATGCACACATGGGTGATAAAAATTTTATTAAAAAGACAAAGAACTGGTTCCATAAAATTAATGATGGTTGTTACATCTAGAGGGGTAGAAACAGGTTTGTGATTAAGATGAGGCACATATAAGGCATCTAGGGTAGCTGGCAAAATTCTATATCCTGACCTAAGTGGGAGTTATGAGGATGTTCAACTTTTAATAATTCATTAATGTATATATTGGTTTTCTACAGTTTTCTGTCTATAATATGTTGGACACATAAAGACTTAAAATAAGTAAAAGGAATCCTCCTATACTGTTGGTGGGAATGTAAATCGGTGCAGACACTATGGAGAACAGTATGGAAGTTCCTTAAAAAACTAAAGGTAGAGTTACCACATAATCCTGCAATCCCACACCTGGGTATATATACAGAGAAAACTCAAAATCTAAAAGATACATGCACCACAATGTTCACTGCAGCATTATTTACAATAGCCAAGACATGGAAGCAACCTAAGTGTCCATCAAGAAATGAATGGATAAAGAAAACATGGTAGGGACTTCCCTGGTGGCGCAGAGGTTAAGACTCTGCGCTCCCAATGCAGGAGGCCCGGGTTCGATCCCTGGTCAGGGAACTAGATCCCACTTCCATGCCACAACTAAGAGTTCGCATGCCACAACTAAGGAGCCGTCAAGCTGCAACTAAGTAGTCCACAAGCCACAACTAAGAAGCCCACCTGCAGCAACTAAGACCTGGCACAACCAAATATATAAATAAATATTTTTTAAAAAGAAAAGAAAACATGGTATATTTATACAATGGAATGCTACTCAGCCATAAAAAGAATGAAATAATACCATTTGCAGCACCATGGATGGACCTAGAGATTATCATACTAAGTGAAGTAAGTCAGACAGAGAAAGACAAATATCATATGAACTTATTTACAAAACAGAAATAGACTCACAGACATGGAAAACAACTTATGGTTACCAAAGGGGATAGTGGTAGAAGGTAGGGAAGGGTGAGGAGATAAATTAGGAGTTTGGGATTAACATATACACACTACTATATATAAAATAGATAAACAACAAGGACCTACTATATAGCACAGGGAACTATACTCAATATCTTGTAATAACCTATAATAGAAAAGAATCTGAAAAAGAATATATATACATACAACTGAATCACCGTGCTGTACACCTGAAACTAACACAACATTGTAAATTAACTATACTTCAATTTACCATGTGGCATGGCCAAAAAAAAAAAAAAGAAACAAAATAAGTCATATGTATTAGGGTTCTCCATAGAAACAGAACCAATAGCATATAGATCTAGACCTAGATCTAAATCTAAATCTATATAGATCTATCTATATAATTAGATCTCTATATAGAGAAAGAAAGATTTTAAAACATTGGCAGGAATTACAGAGGCTGGCAAGTCCAAAATCTGCAAAGCAGGGCAGCAGGCTGGAGACCCAGAGGAGTTGTAGTTCAAGCTTTACACAAAGTTCATCAATTTAAATGTTAATCTCATCCAAAACACACTGTCACAGAAACACCCAGAATAATATATGACCAAATATCTGGGCACCATGTTCCACCCAAGTTGACGCATACAATGAACCATCATATCATATACCTGCTGAATGCCAGGCCAACATCCATTTATCCATGTAAGATAAGTTCAGCTGTGAATACTTGAGAATCTACTTTGGGGATATTAAAGACATGTAAAACAGAGGAAAAGACATGATTGCAAATATTTCTAAGCAAAAGATATATCTATACCTAAGGTTCTAGTGCAAAAATTTAAAGGATGTAAAATTAAAAAACTTTTTCAAATAGTGGAAAAATCTAAAGCTGGTTTTTAAAAAGTGTAACATAAGCAGTTACTTTGTGCAAGGTCATTCTGTCTTTTCTAAAACTGAAGAGAGAAGGCAGTAGAGCAGTCAAGGGATCACAGATATGTCCCCTGCATCGGCAGGCGGACTCTCAACCACTGCGCCACCAGGGAAGCCCCTCCCACCTTACTCTTTTACCAAAAGCTAACTTGACCCTTTCTTCTTCTCAGCACTGAGAATCTAAGAGTCAGAGGAAATGAAACTAACCCACTGTGTTTCACCAAGGTGGCCCCCAATGGATACTAACAAGGCCCTAGAAAGATTCTCTGCTGGGCATAACGAGCCAGACTCAACTAAATTCAACAAGTTTGAGCCTTGAAACCTGGCAAAAAATCTGACTATTAAAAAATACGGTGGAGGGACTTCCCGGGTGGCGTAGTTGTTAAGAATCCACCTGCCAATGCAGGGGACACGGGTTCAAGCCCTGGTCTGGGAAGATCCCACATGCCACAGAGCAACTAAGCCTGTGTGCCACAACTACTGAGCCTGAGCTCTAGAGCTGTGAGCCACAACTATTGAGCCCGAGCACCACAACTACTGAAGCCTGCACGCCTAGAGTCCGTGCTCCACAACAAGAGAAGCCACCGCAATGAAAAGCCTGTGAAGAGTAGCCCCCGCTCACCGCAACTAGAGAAATCTGTGCACAGCAACAAAGACCCAACTCAGCCATAAATAAATAAATAAATAAACACACACACACACACACACACACACACACACACACACAAATACGGTGGAATCTGCACTGACATTATCCCATTTCTTCTAACTGAATAAGGATCAGTAGACTGGCTCTTAACGTATAAAATACTCTAAGAAATGTGTCCACATGGCTTCCCTGATTCCCAGATTTTAGATTTGCTCAAGCACATTTCCTAATTCTCATCAGAATGATAAGTATCTGTTGAAGATCTTTATCTTGTTAGTATTGTTTCCCTTTGCGTCTGTTAGGATTACCCTTAGTTGCATATGGGAAACCTCTAATTAAGAGCATCTTAAATAAAATAGAGCCTATTTCTCTCACACGTAGAAATCCAGAGCTATACAGTTCAGGGTTGGTACACAGTTGCTATCTGAAAGTTTTATCTCTCCAAAATTTGTATGTTGAAACCTAATGCACAATATGGTAGTATTAGGAGATAGGGGCTTTGGAAGGTGATTAGGTCAGGAGCGCAGAGCCAACACAAATGGGTTAGTGCCCTTATAAAAGAGGTCCTAAAGAGCTCCCTTGCTCCTTCTGCCATGTGAGGACATGGTGGAAACATGCTGTCTATGAACCAGGATGTGGGCTTTCTCCAGACACTGAATCTGTCAACACACTGTGCTTGGACTTCCCAGCCTCCAGAACAGTAACAAATAAGAGTTTTGTTGTTTATAAGCCACCCAATCTCTGGTATTTTGTTGTAGCAGCCTAAATAGACTAAGAGTCCCACATTTCTATCTTTCTGTTGCATGATCCTGGTGTATGACTTGCACCTTCAAGGTTATCTCATGGCCCTAGATGTTTTCTGGAGGTCTAGTCACTGTGTCCACATTCCAAGCAGCAGAGAGAAGGGCAAGAAAGACTGAAGGATGAAAAGGTGAGCACTCTCCATTTTAAGGTGTCTTCCCCAAAATCCGGCCTAAAAATCTCCACTTAAATCTCATGGGCTAGAACTTCATCACGTAGCCACACTCAGATTCAAAGGAAGGTAGGAAGGCATCTTGCCACCCCAAATAAATTCAGAGCTCTATTACTAAGGAAGAAGATGGAGGAAGGAGGAGAAAATAGATATTGGGAGAAAAATAACTGTCTTTACCATAACCTACCACAAGGATTCCCCACCTTCCAGGGCTTCCTCCCCACTCCCTTCTTTTAAACACACAGAAAAACTGAAAGGATAATGAATAACCTTATACGCACCAACTAGAGTCAATAATTGTTAATAATATTATCATATGTGCATGTTGGGGGAAGAGAGAATATGGTAAAAATACATACATATATGTCAGTGTGTGCACACACATACACATACACAGATGTATGTATCTCACATACGTACTGCTGAACCATTTGCCATGCATTATCCATAGAAACTAAGCAAATACATGAAATGTATGTGTGTGAATATTTGTCCAAACCATATGAAAGTAAGGTATAGACATCACGAAGCTTTGCCTCTAAATATTTCAATATGTATATTCTAAGAATTAGGAGATTCTCCTCTATAAACAATAGCATTCACACATCTAAGAAAATTACAATACCCCAATACTACATAATATCCAGTCCAAATTCAAATTTCTCGGTTGTCCAAAAAATGTCTTTTAACTGATATTTTTCAACCAGAATTTATCAAGGTTCCCTCACTTTATTTGGTTGTTATGCCTTTAGTCTATTTTAACTCATGAGGGCTTTCTAATGGCCATGAAAGTATAAATTATAGCTGTTTGATGTCTATGTTCAGAGCATGCAGTGTGTACATAAGGTCTGTCCATAATGTCTGTCATGGTTAATGAATTTTGAATGTAATGAAACCCTTTCCAAATAAGTTGATTTCCGGGGCTTCCCTGGTGGCACGGTGGTTAGGAATCCACCTGGCAATGCAGGGGACACGGGTTGGATCCCTGGTCCGGGAAGATCCCACATGCCTCGGAGTAACTAAGCCCAAGCACCACAGCTACTGAGCCTGTGCTCTAGAGACGGGGAGCCACAACTACTGAAGCCCACGTGCTGCAACTACTGAAGTCCGCGTGCCTAGAGCCCATGCTCCGCAACGAGATAAGCCACCACTGTCCACAACTAAAGAAAGACTGAGGGCAGCAACGAAGACTCAACGCAGCCAAAAACTAATTAATTAATTAATTTTTTAAAAAAGTTGATTTCCAGTGTGTCTTTCTTAAAAGGTTATCTTTTATTTTCTATTCTTATACATAAGTAACTCTCAGAAGTAAACTCTTTCCATTTCAAACCCTCATTGTATAATCATTTCACAAAGTTGACAAGGTCTAATTACCTACACAATACGAGTTGGGAAAATTCTGTCTATGATCGGCTATTAAATAACATTTCTGAGCTAAAGTCTCCTGA
The DNA here is from genome assembly GCF_937001465.1 of Orcinus orca. NCBI lineage: Eukaryota > Metazoa > Chordata > Mammalia > Artiodactyla > Delphinidae > Orcinus > Orcinus orca. The sequence continues at coordinate 69,254,050 of NC_064570.1, forward strand.
TCCATGGCCTTGCAATGCACTGGCATTGAAGGACAGTACATGCATTTCAGGTTCCTCCATACACCTGAAATAGACCAACCAGAGTATCACAGGAAAGTACAATGTGACAAGAGCAAAGTAAAAATGTACATCTAGGAAGCCACACACTGTAGCCCATTTCCAACTCCACTTTAATTTTGTTTTTAGGAAATTACTGAACCACTCATGACATTTGATACTTAATAGCTGAAGTACTTACAAAATATAGTCAGTCATCACATTTGTTGTATGATAAAAATAACTGGCAACACTTTGCAGTGTGTTGGGAATTTAATAACATGCAGAACTTTGGCCACAATTTCATCCTCTTAAAATACCTTTAAGAAATCTACAATAGCTGTTTGTCATCTAGCTGTTTGTCTTTTAGAGAATTATGAAATTCTCTAAAACCAGAGTTTAAAAATAACACATGGGGGCTTCCCTGGTGGTGCAGTGGTTGGGAGTCCGCCTGCCGGTGCAGGGGACGCGGGTTCGTGCCCCGGTCCGGGAGGATCCCACGTGCCGCGGAGCGGCTGGGCCCGTGGGCCATGGCCGCTGGGCCTGCGCGTCCGGAGCCTGTGCTCCGCGGCGGGAGAGGCCGCAACAGTGAGAGGCCCGCATAATGCAAAAACAAAACAAAACGAAACAAAAATAACACATGGTTGTGTATTGTAAAGCTAAACGGTGAAATGGTTGCAAACCTTACTCTGAGGATTTAGGATTCTAGGATTATGTCCCTCAAGACATTATAAAATGATAACTAACCAACAGCAAGTGTATAAAATTTACTGACAAGGTATGGAATTCAATTATTACATGCATTCCCAGCCAGTTTCTAGGCAATCATTTGCTTGCAGCCATTCTAAACAATGCTTAAGAATGATCCAAACATCTTATTTAATACTGCCTATAATTTGCTTGTGAGAAGCTTAAGTAAAAGGGGTAGTTAAGGTCAGGCTGGTATACAGAAATCAAAAGCTTAATTCACTTTGGCAAAGTTGACAAAATAAGCATATTCTTTATCACATATATGAGTACATGTGTACTTTTTTTAAAAATAATTAATTTTTATTTTTGGCTGTGTTGGGTCTTCGTTGCTGCATGCGGGCTTTTTCCTAGTTGTGGTGAGTTGGTGGCTCCTCTTCGTTGCAGTGCACGGGCTTCTCATTGGCGGTGGCTTCTCTTGTTGCAGAGCACGGGCTCTAGGCGCGCGGGCTTCAGTAGTTGTGGCTCGTGGGTTCTAGAGCACAGGCTCAGTAGTTGTGCATGGGCTTCGTTGCTCTGTGGCATGTGGGAATCTTCCCAGACCAGGGATCGAACCCGTGTCCTTGAACTGGCAGGCGGATTCTTAACCACTGCACCACAAGGGAAGTCCCTACATGTGTACTTTTTTTTTTGTTTTTCAGTACGCGGGCCTCTCACTGTTGCGGCCTCTCCCACTGCGGAGCACAGGCTCTGGACGCGCAGGCTCAGCGGCCATGGCTCACGGGCCCAGCCGCTCTGCGGCATGTGGGATCTTCCTGGACTGGGGCACGAACCCATGTCCCCTGCATCGGCATGCGGACTCTCAACCACTGCGCCACCAGGAAGCCCCATGTGTACTTTTAAATGCACTTAATCCTAGTTCATTAAAACAGGATTGTAGAGGTAAATACTATTGACAGTCCCAACAGGAAACATATGGATAATTAGAGAAAACTTCAATAAATAGACTATTTACAAGGTGGACAACATGTAGGAAAACCAAAAGGATAAAATAATATCCTGAGCCTCATTGAGCTTTACTACTCTTGTGTCTGAAGGGGCAAGGGAAGAAAGAGAAGAGTGGAGAGGGCCACCGTAACAGAAGCTTTCCCTTCAGTGGAGGCCAACAGCAACCCCCTCCTCCCTGTGACCTCCTGCTGAGGTTCCCTATTGGGCCAAACCAATGGGAAGCCAGAGGACAAGGAAATTCCTTGATGCAGTCCATTTAGGGCAGCCTCCCAGAGCACAAAGCATGATGGAGAAGGTTAAAAAGTGGATCTAGAGTGGGAAATAGAGGATATTTAACACAGTAGATTTTTTTAATGAGATAAACTGAGGTTGATATATCACTTTAGTCCATGGATGAGCTTCAAGTGGTCTAAAAATTAGTAGAAACAGGTGGTTGTAAATCATTATAGTAATAACCTTGATGAATCACACCTCTCAGTACTATTCACACCTCTCAGTACCCACACTCTTGGGTACCCCCTCCATACTAACTCTAGGCTTGGCCATATGACTTCATATGAACAATGGAGTGTCAGCATACGTGATATAAGCAAAAGCTTAATAGGTAACCTTTTGGAATACTGCCCTGTTACTTCCAGGCCATGAAGAAGCCTGGGATGAAACACCATGTGGAAAGAGACGCCCAGCTATCCTAGTTGTGCCAGCTGAGCCCACCCCCAGCAGATTGGTTAACTGAATGCCTCAGCATGAATAAGCCCAGTCAAAACACTGTCCAGTCAACCTACAGAATCTTGAAAAATGAGAATTGTTTTTGTTTTAAGGCACTAAGGTTGGGTGGTTTATGACGCAGCAATAGATAACTGAACACAACTTGATTTCTACTGAGGAACGGCTAAACTCCAGGGCCACAGGAATCAATTATGTTCAAATGACATCCTTACAACCCAATTCTCTCTGCCTCTGAGATCAGCTCTACTCTCTTTCCTTCTGTGTACTGACTTAATTCTCAGATAGGTTCTCCTCTTGTGGTCAAAAGGTGTTTGCAGCACTCCCAGATTTCACATCCTCTATGCTCAATATGCAAAAGGAAAGAGAAAGCTTCTTTTTCCCAACAGTTGGACAAGAGTCAAGTCTACTCTCATTGACTTCAACTGCGTCATTTCCACCTGCAGGCCAGTCACTGAGGCTAGGTGGTTAAGCCAGTCAGGCCCTACTCTAGAGCTGAGAGGGGTGTAACTGCATCCAAATATTAATAATATGAGCTGAGAGTAAATGAAAGATCCACAAAAAAGTAAAAGAACTTGGAAGAAGGGGGATCATTGTGGATGTCAGGTGGCCAAAAGCTGATAAACTTCTAGTACAAATCTTAAATGCATATCTCCATCCTTCACCTTTCTCCCAAATTCTAGGCTTGAATATTCAATTGCATACTTGGAATCTTGTATTGGATGTGTCCAAACATCTCAAACTTTGTCCCAAACTGAACCACCCATGGAACTTGGAGGTGGAGGGGTGCTCTCCTTGCTCTTTATCGTAGCTCCCGAATCTTATTCCTCTTTCCTCCTACAAAAGCCCCAAAAAGCTTCCCTGGTGGTGCAGTGGTTGAGAGTCCGCCTGCCGATGCAGGGGACACAGGTTCGAGCCCTGGTCCGGGAGGATCCCACATGCCGTGGAGCAACTAAGCCCGTGCGCCACAACTACTGAAAAGCATGCGCCTGGAGCCCATGCTCCACAACAAGAGAAGCCACTGCAATAAGAAGCCCGCGCACCACAAGGAAGAGTAGCCCCCACTCGCCACAACTAGAGAAAAGCCCGCATGCAGCAATGAAGACCCAACGCAGCCAAAAATAATAAATAAATTAAAGAAGCCCCATAATCTTTGAAGTAGGGCAGCGTATTTTTACACTAGCTCTTTCTCCTTGTTACTGTCATCTTTCAAACACTTGGGTCACATCCCTCATTCACTGATGACTCTAGCACGTTGTGTAGTCTTTATTCCCACTACTCATCAATTACAGTGTCAACATCCACGGTGATGACCCACCTGACACCTTAGACTCTCAGTTCCCCAACCTCCTTCCCCACAGTGACCATTTCATCGTTCCACCTCAACCACCCACCCCCACAGTAACACTGTTGACCCTGTCTGTACCAACAATTACAGTACCTCCAAAAGCTCAAATTCCAGAATGCTACTTTCTAATCCTCCCATTTCCTATCTTTTCTAGTTTTCCCACTGCAGCTCTTCTTCAGCTATAATGAAACCTCCAGTCCATGGACACCATCACTTTCTCACTACAGATGATCCTCTTACCCAGTTTATATTTCGTTATTAATTGTTCAAATCATTTCCTTGCAAACACCCTTAACTCTCTCAGCCAGTCCTTTCTTCCTTCATTATCTTGCCTGACAAAGCTTTAGCCCTAGTTATCCCAATTAATCCCCCCTACTCCATGCTGGCATCCAAATGTCTGAATATTTCTAGAAATAGAAAGTTCACAGCTTTACTTGCAATAAATGTACGGCCATAAATTTCATGTGTACTCCACACTGCGAACCAATCCTATTTCACTTCCCTGGTCTGTCTGCTTTTCTACTCTGCATACTGATAATTTCACACATCCTTTCTCTTTAAACCTCTTATAGTTCCCAATTTTCCATTCTCAGTTGATGACCTTGCCTCGTAGTTATTTGAGAAAATACAAACAATGACTTCCATTATCCGTACCTGTACTTCCTGCTGTCAAGCAAGTGACATCTGTTGCTCACCACCAGGGGCAGCAGTCCCAGGATGTCAACCTGCATGGTTTGCAGGTGTCAGGATCACCGAGAAAGACACAGTTCACACGGCCACTGGATGGAACAACACTTCACTCACAGAGAGAAGAGACGGAGCAAAGATCAGCCTCAGTAATGAGTATCGGTCCCCCATGGCCAGCACATCTTATCCCACAGCCAATGCAGGGAGATGGTCTACACACACCTCTCCTGTGCTGCAGGTAAAGGACCTCCTCCTCTCCCCACCAGGTTCAGATATAGCTGGGGTTAGCCAGGTGCCATATCATGCACACACTTTAAGCAGAACAAAGAATTACATATCAACCCAGAACAGGGAAAGATATTCCCAAACGATTCCACGTGTCCCACGATATGCAGCCATGCAAGGGTCAACAGGCTATACATAACTGTCTTTCCCAATAGTCCAGCCCCCAACCCTTGCTCAACCACTGAAATAGCAGATAAAACACATCAAATATGGTAGGAACACCCTCCGCTCCCAAATCTGGAGATGGAACCAGGTCCAGTGGGGCCCCTGAACAATTCACATGGATGCAGTTTACTCACAGAGGCTCCATGGTATTTTGGGACAGCAGTTCATCAGGGTCACAAGAACCAGACCCAGGAGGGTGATCAGACCTCCCTCAGGGATGGTCCCTAATCAAGAACCCCAAGGGCCTGGAGTAAGCTAACTGAAGAGTTTTCTGAGAAGAGTCTAGGGGGACTGCAGGTATACAGCCGATAATCATCCTGCCTGAGTATGGATCCTCTCCAGCTCAGTTTTTACCTTTCCTTAATTACTGATATATACACAAGTGTTGGCAATAACACAAATGCCATGATGTTCTGCCAGCAGATCAAGGCTATTTGGTTGTCCATTACCACCACCAGCTTAGCTAGTGAGTTCAGGGAGTCTTGCCTGTTTTGGAGTGCGTGGAGAGTGTCTGAGTCATTTTGTACCAGCCGAGCTATCACAATGGGAATATGGGATTAGAGACTTAACCTCTAATTTAGAGGGATCTCTCTCTGTCCAGTAGCATTGGTAGAAGTCTTCTGTAGGGATCTCATCAATTTTTGTTTTGTCTATCCAGGTTTAACAACTGAAGCCATATTGCTGTGGGTCAACCCTGTTCTCTCCTTCATTCCTCCTCTGTCTTCCCTTGAGTTCCCCTTTTGGCCTCTGGGCATGGCTCCCCATTGTTGGTTTTCTATCTGTTTAGCCCAAATTGTTGGAAACCACTGAAATCATTCTATTGTTTTGATCCCAAACAGGACATTTCAGGACTTTTCTATTTCTTGTCGCATAGTCATTTTAGGGGACAACTGTAGGGTTAATGGGGTCTTCCACTGGAGAGCCCCCTGTCACATGAAGGACTCCACTGCATCATCTACATCCCCAGGGTCAGGGTCATATAGGCAGCATCTATGGCTTTTACCTGAAATGCAGTTATGGCTTTATGAGTGGTTTTCCAGGGGCTCCTAGTCTTAGGGAAGTCCCTACGGTTGGGAATACTGTGCTCATACTCTTTGCAATCCAGATCAAGAGCAACATGGGCTTATCCTTTTCACTGCCCCGTTGATTGCCCTGTTCCATGTGGGCAAAAACACACTGCAGCCAGGGGTCAGTGATTAGCTTCCCTGGACTGCATCACTCAGTCTGAGATATTTAAGTCTGCAAGGCCCCCTAATCAACCACATGCACCATCCAAGTCACATGAGACCCCCCCTGGCCTCTGCCCATATCTGTCTTTCAGTTTTCATATTTCATTCTGAGAGAAGGACCTCATTTCATCAGTTACATTTTCAGCAACACCATGAGTCGTTTTGTGTTGAGTGAAAACAAGCTTTACTTGGGGTTTTTAAACAACCCAAATCAGGAGGAACTTCCTACACAGGGGCCTTTGACTCCCCTTGGGTGTCATCTGCAACCCCTTGCATGTGGAAGTTAGGGGCTGGTGTAGGAGTGTGAAGGTGGCCAGAAGCTAGGCTAATTCTCCAAAAATTTTTAGGGCCCACCTCTTGCATTCTGCCCTTGTCCATAACACCAGTTTATCCTTGTTGACAAGGAGACTGTCGACATCTCATTTATCCCCAGTCAGCTAGAGGGAGGTCATCCCCCCAGGGAGCTAGCACCACCCTGGGATGGCTGTGCTGATGAACCTTGTGCCATGGTATACTTTGTTGGTGACCTTGCTCACTGCACCAAACTGTCAAGCAAGTGACACCTGTTGCCTACCACCAGAAGCAGCAGTACCAAGCTGTGTTCTCACTGCAGAGTTTGCAGGTATCAGAGTTGCCAAGAAAGACACAATTCACACAGGCACTGGATGGAACAACACTTCACTCACGCAGAGAACAGACAGAGCAGGATCAGCCTCAGTAGTGAGTATGGCTCCCTCATGGCCAGTGCATCTTTCCCCACAGCCGATGTAGGAAGATGGTCTACACGTACCCCTCCTGTGCTGGTGAAGGACCTCCTTCTCTCCCCACCAGGAATAGATTATAGCAGAAGGGCTGGCCGGGTGTCATACGATGCACATGCTTAAAGCAGACCAAAGAAAGTACAAATCATGCCCAGCACAGGCTGTGAGGACTTCTTATTTCCACGTAAGAAAACGTTCTGAACAGGCCCAAGGCATGCTCTTATGCAGTTATGCAAGGGTCAACAGGCTATGCGTGACTGCCTTTCCCTACACCTGCCTTATCTCTTGTTCTAACAATCAAAGAATACAAAGACCTCCATTTGTATTCTGCAAAGGATCTCCTCTTGCCTTCTCGAGGATTTTGCTCCTATAACTTTTTGCCTCTTTTTCCAGCATCATAAATCTCCACCCTCTACTAAATCAATCCCATGAACATATAAAGATGCTCTAGTATCTCTCATTTAAAAAGCAGTCCCTCACTCTTACAACCCTCTCCAGCTACAGACCCATTTTTGCCTTCTCACCTTACTTACTCCTCAGTCCTCTTCAACTGTGCTTCCGTCATCCCTGTTCCACTTGTGACTGTGTTCACTGGTGATCCTCATGTGGCCAAACCCCACAGTCATTTCTGTTATCTTACCTGACCTTTCAACATTCATGCTAATTGACCTAACTCTCCCTGAAACTCCCCACTTTCTTTCTGAGATATCGCACTCTCCACCTTTCCCCCCAAGGCATTTCATTTATTGGCACTTCCTTCTCTGCTGGAACTGGAAAGTTTGCAGCGCTCCAAGGCTCTGCCCTGGGCTTTCTCCTCTTTATCTATACTCCTTCCCTGATGCTCTCACTCAGTGTCATGCTTTAAATACCTTACTCATGCCAATGACGTTCAAGCCCTAACCTCTCCTCTGAACTTCAGGCTTATGTGTCAAACTGCCACCTTGACTTTTCCAGATACATGTGATTTTTTTCCCCCTGATGTAGCTCTTTAACTTTACTCTTCACGTGCTCTACTCTACTATTTCATGAAGTATTCACAAGATTTTCTTCAATTTGCAGTTGTCTGTCCTGCAACGAAACCTAGAGTTTACTGACCAGTTCAGTTTTAGACACTGGAAAAATGAACATTAAGAGATAAGATTCTTTAATTCTCGTATTTTTAAATTTTTTATTGAGGTATAATTGACATACAACATTGTATAATTTCAGCTGTACAACATAAAAATTCGATATTTGTACATATTGCAAAATGATCACCACAGTGACTCTAGCTAACATGTGTCACCATACATAGTTACACAATTGTTTTCCTTGTGATGAGACTTTTCAAATTTACTCTCTTAGTAACTTTCAAATATGCAGTACGGTATTATTAACTATGGTCACCCTGCTGTATGTGACATCCCCATTACTTATTTATAACTGGAAATTTGTATCTTTTGACCCCCTTCACCCTTTTCGCCCACCCTCTATCCCCCACCTCTGGCAACCACCAATCTGGTCTCCGTGTCTTTTTGACCTTGGATTTTTTCCTTCTCTTTTTCTTTTTTTCTTTTTAGATTCCACATATAAGTGAGATCATACAGTATTAGTCTTTTTCTGTCTGACTTATTTCACTTAGCATAATGCCCTCAAGGTCCATTCAGGCTGTCACAAATTGTAAGATTTCATTCTTTTTGATGGCTGAATAATATTCCATCATGTATATATATATATATATATATATATATATATATACCACATTTTCTTTATCTATTCATCCACTGATGGACACTTAGGTTGCTTCCATATCTTAGTTATTGTAAATAATGTTGATATGAACATGGGGATGCACATATCTTTTGAGTTACTGTTTTCATCTTCTTCAGATAAACATCCAGAAGTGGAATTGTTGGATCATATGATAGTTCTATTTTTAATTTTTTGAGGAACCTCCACACTGTTTTCCATAGTGGCTGTACCTTCCCACCAACAGAGCACAAAGTTTCCCTTTTCTCCACATCTTACACTAGCATTTTTTATCTCTTGCCTTTTTGAGAACAGCCATTCTAACAGGTGTGAGGTGATATCTCACTGTGGTTTTGATTTGCATTTCCCTGATGATTAGTGATGTTGAGCATCTTTTCATGTATTGGGTTGGCCAAAAAGTCCCTTCAGTTTTTAAGTAACAGTAAAAGACACATTTTTCATTTTCACCAAGAACTTTATTGAACAATGTATTCACCGTTTTGTTCCACTACCTTCTGCCATTTTTCAGGCAACTTCATAATTCCATCTTCCCAAAACTTTTTATCTTTTCAAGCAAAGAACTGTTCCAGGTGCCTCTTACAGTCTTCCAGGTAATTGAAATTTTTTCCATTAAGAGAATTTTGTAAAGACTGAAATAAATGGAAATCCGAAGGTGCAACGTCTGGTGAATATGGCAGATGAATCAGAACTTCCCAAACTGTAACAGTTTTTGCCTGGTCATCAAAGAAACATGCAGTCTTGTGTTATCCTGATGGAAGATTATGCGTTTTCTGCTGACTAATTCCGGATGCTTTTCGTCAAGTGCTGCTTTCAGTTGGTCTAATTGGGAACACTACTTGTTGGAATTAATCGTTTGGTTTTCCGGAAGGAGCTCATAATAGAGGACTCCCTTCCAATCCCACCATATACACAACATCACCTTCTTTGGATGAAGACCAGCCTTTGGTGTGTTTGGTAGTGGTTCATTTCGCTTGCTCCACAACCTCTTCCATTCCATATTGTTGTACAGTATCTACTTTTCATCACCCATCACAATTTGTTTTAAAAACGGGATGTTTTCGTTACATGTAGTAGAGAATCACAGGCGGGAATATGGTCAAGAAGGTTTTTTTTGCTTAACTTACGTGGAACCCAAACATCAAAGTGATTAACATAACCAAGCTGGTGCAAATGATTTTCAACACTTGATTTGGATATTTTGAGTATGTCGGCTATCTCCCGAGTGGTGTAACATTGATTGTTCTCAATTAATGTCTCGATTTGATTGCTATCAACTTCAACTGGTCTACCAGACCATGGAGCATCGTCCAGCAAATCTCCAGCACAAAACTTCACAAATCACTTTTGACACATTCGATTAGTTACAGCACCTTCTCCATATACTGCACAAATCTTTCTTTGCATTTCAGTTGCGTTTCTACCTTTCTTGAAACAATAGAGCATAATATGCCAAAAATGTAGCTTTTCTTCCATCTTCAATATTAAAATGGCTACACAAAAATTCACTAATTTTGATAAGCTTTTTTAAATGCACGCTGATATGACAGCTGTCACAACACAATCTAATAAAATTGTTTCGAATGAAGTTAAAGATAACTAAGTGCTGCTAGAGCCATCTTATGGAAAAAACTGAACAAACTTTTTGGTCAACTCAATACCTGTTGGCTATCTGTATGTCTTCTTTGGAAAAATCTGTCTATTCAAATCCTTTGTCCATTTTTCAATTGGATTTTTTGGGGTTTTTGCTACTGAGTTGTGTGAGTTCTTTATATTTTTTGGATATTATTCCTTATCAGATAATTCTTATTTCTGAAACCTGACTTTTTTCCCACTTTGGAATAAGTTAATTATGTTTACATTACCTAACTTAGCATACATATGTTTCCCATGATTTAACCAAAAGCTGTAATTGTGAACTTTTTTCTCATACATTCATTATCTAACCAGCTCTTTATGTGTATTGACTATGTGCTCAAATGCTATCTACTACAGGATATCTGCACACACTACGGTACCGATTTTAGGCAACTGCTGCTGGCCCTTTTTTCTTTTCTCCCCACACTCATTTGTGCACATGACTTCACTCATCATCTTCATTAGTTTGCCAAATGGTCCTTCTCTAGCCCCGACTCTTCTCTTGGGCTTCAGTTCTACATTTCTGATGGTCCACTGGACAAATGTAACCAAATGTTCCCCTCAAAATCTAACAAAACCAAAACTGAATCTTCTTTTTCCTGCTCCCAAATCAGTCATTTCTGACTTGCCTCTTCCTGTCAGTGGAGCTGCCATTCTCTTGCCTGCCTAGGCTCCACTCCACTTCCCCCACAGATCATCACATTCTACCATCTCCTCCTTTAACACAGCCACAGCATGTTTTGGGGACAGGATTATGAATCTGGGGTCAGAAGGACTTGGGAAGTTAGTTGACCGAGATCTCTATGCCTCATTTTCCTCATCTTTAAAGTATACACCGGGATTGTTTTGAAGATTACATGATCCAATGCATACAAGAACCCAGTAGCACATAAGTTCTCACCATGCGTTGTTCTCTTCCCTGCCTTCCATCTCCGTGGCCAAAATTATAGTGGTGTCCCTCACAATATCTCATCTAAATGATTGCACTAAATTTCTAAACACTGCTTTTTCTCTCCAAACTCTTCCTAAAACACTATTTGGTTCACACTATAATCTTACCTAAAAGTCTTTAATGAATGTCTAATTTTTAAAGCAGAGGTGTCTACACTACTATATATGAAATAGATAATTAATAAGGATGTACTGTATAGCACAGGGAACTCTTCTCAATACTCTGTAATGACCTATATGAAAATAGAATCTAAAAAAGAATATATATGTATATGTATATGCATATATGTATATGCATATATGTATATGTATAACTGAGTCACTTTGCTGTACACCTGAAACTAACACAACATTGTATATTAACTATATTCCAGCAAAAATTAAAACAAAACAAAAAATAAAGCAGAGGTGTCTAAAATTGGGTGGTTACTTCTCACTAAAGTATAAACTCTTTTGGGAAGGGCAAGGACTTTTGTATATTCACATTAACCTTCCCTGAAGCACAATGCATGCACCAGGGGCTCAGTGAACATTTCTTCCAAAAAAAATGATTAAAATGATGATCTTATCTGAAAGTTTGCAACAGAATATCAGGAGTTGTTTTCAGTATGCTAAATTCTTCAAGGATACTTTTAATTTCAGTTCTGACCTTTATATGGTCTTTCTTAACTCACTTAAAAATATTTGGTAGCATTTCGCTTGTCTGCTTTAGCTGTGGGAGCAATAACTATTGGCTTCATTCCTCAGTATGTTTTTCTGTTCCTTGAAGAGATAAAAGTCTTGAATGAATTATGTACTGACTTTACAGTCATCAGCCACATTCACTGGAGGGCAGTGTTGTCACTAATCAGGCTCTAAATTCATTTCATTTTGCATTGCATTTGTTAGAGTTATCCGTTTATGAGTTAAAAGGAATATGGGAGTCTTTTTTTTTTTTAAGACTGGAATATATATCAGATGTGCACTACTGCACTTACCCTAATACAGCGGTTCTCAAACTTATATATGTATATGAACCACCCTAGACCTGGGCTGTCCAATACAACAGCCACTAGCCATGTGGCAATGAAGCACCTGAAATGTGGGCAGTCAAACTGAGATGTGCTGTGAGTGTAAAATATACAGTGGATTTTAAGGACTGAGTACATAACTTATGCTGATCATATATTGAAATGAAAATATTTTGGCTCTGTTGGGTTAAATAAAATGTACTGGAATTAATTTCATCTGATGCTATTTACTATTTTAAATTAAAAGTGGCTACTAGCATATTAAAAATTACATATATGACTCACATTTGTGGTTTATGTTATATTCCTTTTAGCACTGTCCCAGATGCTTGTTTAAAATGCTTCCTGGGTCCCACTTTTGGATATTCTGCTTTAGTAGCTCCAGGTTAGGAACCAGAAATCTGATACTTTTTATCTCTCCAAGTAATTCAATTGATAAGTCAGAGTTTTATACTGCTTTTGACCAGATGATTTTAAGGGTCTTCAGCACAGCAAACAGTGATTCAAAGAGAACAAAGGGAGTAACAGTTTTCGGTTTCAATTGTGTGACAATGGCCACCCATAACAGTCATACATGTTTCTCAATTAGCAAAACACACTTCAAAACATAATCACAACACAACAATTTTATGGGAGTGGAAGGAAGCTGGGAACAATTAAGTAATATCTATCACAAATCTAAGTGCACATAACCGTTGCCTCACTTCTAGAAATCGATCTTGCCGATCTTCTCACAAGCTCACTATGATATACTTGTAATTCACTTCGGCACTATTTGAAATAGTGAAAAGCTGGAAAGTTATGAAATTATGACACATCCAACTGAATACTATGCAGGCTATAAACAAGAAGATCATCTATATGTACTGATACAGAAAGATGTCTATGATACTTACCGGGAGCAAAGCAAGTTGCAGAAAAGGACACAGATCCTATTTGCATGTGAAAAAATACGTACATATATGTGCATAGAAAGTTTCAAAAACTGTTAATATTGGTTACTGTTAATATCAGGGAGAAGATTCCCAGCGATATGAAAAGGAACTTTTACTTTGCTTTTTATATCCTTTTGTACTGTTTTAGTTTTTTTAATATTAGGAATATGCAAATTTACATTGTACATTACAAAATGGTTATTTTCAAATATACATAACGCCCAGCCAAGTAAACACTTCATCGCTTAGGTTCCTGTTATAGAAATTTGCTTTTCACTATTAACTTTTAATCTGGAGTTTGGTGTTCATTTTAATTTTCTAAAAAGCCACCGCATATATTCATTCGTTTATTCAACCAGTAGTTACTGACCACCTGCGTTATGCCAGGCACTGTTCTAAGGCAGAAAAATAAAGAGCGGTGCACCGGCGGAGGACAATAAACAAACGCACACGTACATAATAACTAGTTGTTAAGTGCTATGAAGACCTCAAATTTCAAATGCCGAAATGTTCTAATGTCACGTGCTCCTGTGTGTGCATACGTACGTATATTTACCCGTACTTACTAATTAATGCAATCATAGCTACTGAATTGAAGTGTCGTTTGGATAAAGCATTCTGGGAAATTTCTCAAATTAATCTTTCTCCTGCATGCATTATAATGAATTTTGTACAAAAAGATGTAAATAGCAAAGCCTTTTTTTTTTTGGTTGTGTGAATTTAGGAAAATTACTTAGCTACTTCAGGCCTCAGTGTTCTCCTCTACCAAGCGGAGGATTTACCTCTCGGGTCTCCCGTCTCGGGGTGAATTCTCTGGGCGTATCAGCGTAACAGCAGCGCCCTGCGCCCGGCGGCGTGTGGGTGGGGCGGGTCCCGCGGAGCGCAGCTGGGCCGCGTGCCGCGCGGCGGGCCGGCTCTCCCGAGACGCGCGGCGTTCTCGCTGTGGACCGGAGGAGAAACACGGTGCTTTCACAGACTTTTTTCACCCGAGCATTTCTGCCCGCCAATTTCTCTTTCCGGGCGTGCAGCGGTCGCCCGGCGTCAACTCCCGCAGGCGCCAGCCAACCAGCCAGCCCGACTTCTCGAGCAGGTCACCCGTTGAGGCCGCCCTACGCTCAAGTCCACTGCTACACTCAAGTCCACTGCCGGCCCCGAGCCGCCCCAGCCGTCGCGGGCAGACTTGGCTCAGTGTAGGTGGTAGCCTCGCCTGCAAAGGCGGCTGTTCGTTCAAATTCTGGCGCCACTCCCGCGCCACGTAGGGCCAGACTCGGAAGCGACGGACCACGGCGAGCCAGCGGGCGCGCGCCCGGGGCTGGGCGTGCGCGCCGCGGAGGGACGGCGCGCGCACCACGCCCCGGAACGAGCCCCCGAAAGAAAAGAGCCGCCTGGCGCGCTCTCGCTCCTCCCGTCAGGAGCCGGTCACGCCCCCTTACTCTACAGCGTCCAATAGATGCGAGAGGGAGGGGCGGCCTCTTTCCGGCTCGGGAGAGAGTATATAGGGAACTGCTGGCGACACCGCTCGGTCTTTTACGTCAGGACTTGGGATCTACCGTGTGGTTCTAGGTAAGCGGGCGTTGCGGGCGGTTGTCCGAGCGAACCCGGGCGGCGCAGCTTAGGTTGGGAGCTGCAGTAAGGTGAAACGATTTCAGAAATTGGAGCTTAGAGTGCGGTGATGAAAACTTGGACGTGGGGAACGCGCCGCCGGGCCGCCACGTGTCCCGAGTCGTGGTGGCGGCCGGCTTCGAGCGGAGGCGGCCGCTGGTGGCCGCGCGGCCTGGTTGTTACGCCCGGGCAGCCCCTGACTGAGCCTGGGAGGCGACCGGCAGAAGACAACATTCCTGGGATTTGGGGGCGGGGGTTACCCTTAACGTTAAGAGCAAGAGTCCTGTGATAGGGTGTCTCTCCCATGGCCAGATCAACAGTTATTTCAAAACGGGCAGCCCCGGACTCGGCGTGAGACTGAGTTGTATTGTGCCGAGGTGGCGCTGTGTGCAAATAGGATTATTGAAGGGGAGGAGTTTAGTGCTGAAAACCTTGAACTATGACATTCTGTGAGAATGCTTAATTTTAAATAGATGCCCCGCAAGAACAATGGCTTTAGGTGTAACGGAGCTGTTATGTGGAGAGGCAGAGGTAAGGGTTGTTGAGGGCTTATTTTTAAACCGAAGGAGTAAACCTGTTGATTTACAGAAACGATGATGGAGCATCATTTGAAATTAAACTTTTTTTTAGATGCAAAGGAAAGTTCCAAAACGTATGGGAGAAGGTTTGCTGGAAAATGACTTGGTTAAAACTTGACAATCTTACCAGGTGTGTATTGGACTCGTATTAATACTTTGAGTCTGCATGTGTTTAGTCCACATGTAGAGTAAATGAGAAATTTTTTTGTCCTCGAAGGAGCATCCTGCAGGTCGATGAATGCTAATGAAGCTATGACCGTCACCGATTGATGATGAACAGCTTCATTTGAAAGTAAGTTATGTGGCTTACAGCATCTACTATAGCATTCCGTAGTACTTGCCTTTTAATGTTGCTCTGGTTTATGGTAAGTGTCAGTGTGATCGAGCTTAATGGAGTTTGGTCTGATCAATGAGGAAAGCTATTCCTAAACGGATTACCTGAAGAAAAGTATGTACGGATTCGGCTTCTGAGATAAGACCAATATGCAGATATGAGATAAATTTTTGTTGCCTGGATTTTATAACTCAGTTTTCTGTTAGCTTATGCCTCTTATAGGGGAAAAACTGTTGCTTCACACTAGTGTTTTTCTTCTCTGCCAACAGTGACAGGGGTCGCTGTCCGCCTATTGAAAGAGGCCAGTTTGCCATGAAGTTCCTAAGGTGTAAACATGTCTGTGAGTAGAGATATTTTGCTTAACAATCAATCTTGTGTCCTTGGTCTTATCTATGATGATCCTATCCCGAACCTGAAGTTCTGTTGAAAAAAACTTATATACGGATCTGGCTTCTGAGATAGACCATTATAAGGACGACAGTATTTTTGAAAATTCCTTTAAATAAGTTCTTGAGATGTTGATAGTCTTGTAAATCTCAAATGTTCTTCCTTTTCTAGGGCTAGTGCCACGAGATTTACTTGTCTGTTGTATGAAAAACTGGTGATCAGGAAAAGCTCTTCATTTTATGGACACGGAAAGAAAACAAAACTCAAGACAGATTATTTAATTTTGAAATTGCATTTGTAAAAAGATTTCTGAGCCAACGTCAAATCTAGATTAATGCATCCATAAGATTCAAGCCATTTCTGTTTAATCTTGTCATTGCCCTAGAGTCATAACCTGTTAGCCAGTATATTATTGATACTTTCTAGCTCTGAAACTGTTTTTAATGGAAAATTATTTTTCAGTTGTCCAGCCTTGTAATTAAATAATTCTGAGTGAATGTTTAGCCTTTGGTCACCTGTCTGAATTTAAAATGCATAATTGTAAATACAGCCAAGTGAGAGTTTATACTATTGTAGGAAAATCCTTAGAAGGGAGAGATGACTGGGTTTGGCGATCACAAGGGGATATGGAAAACCTTGGCTTTGTGCAGGGTACTAAGTATTACAGAATTACTGAAGGTGAGGGCAGAGGAGAGAGACAGGACCTATGACTGGGGTGAGGGGAGGTAAGCCAGGCATCAAAACGATCCAGTATACTAGCTGAATTGTGGAATATTTAGTCCTAGTATAATAGTAATATGAAGGGGTATTTATGCTAAAAATGGGGAGGAGTAATGCTGAAAATTAAGGAAGAGAGCACAGCATAGAAGTCAGGAGCCATGAGGGAAGGTCACTGATAAAATCTGGGTTAAAACTGGTCAAACATTGTACAGAATGGATTAGTGTAAACAGTAATAGCATCTGATCTAACCAAGGTGGTTGGGCTCCGTGCATAATCATTTTCCCTAAATAGCTGCATGAATAAATTGTTCCCAAGCCCATATTTAAATGTCAAAGTTAGAGTGCCAATATTCTTGTCACCTTATAATGAACTCTGTTTCTTAAAATGTTCACCTGCCTTGGTGAGAATTCAGTTGGGTCCATGCAGCTCAGTCAGGTTCATGAGACTGATAAGCCTGTAGTGGTCAGGCACATAGTGAATTTGGCCCAAGTATTAAGACAGTGTACAAAAATGGGGCTCTGAAAATGTTTCTTGCAGTCCGTGTACAGCATTGTGTTACATTGTTCTTTATTGCACTCAGTGTATTTGGAAATGAGGAAACTTTGGCACTGCAATCTGCACCGATGATCACTGATCTCCCTTACCCTGCTTTATTTGGTTGGAACTTTTACAACATGCTCGATAAGATCTGTTTCACACACTGACATCTTAAGTACCTAGATACCTTAACTACCTGGCACTTGGTTGTCAGTAAATGTTAAACAAACAATGAATGATTAAAGACCAATTGGGATCTACACAAAACTTGCAGAGAAAACTGCCCTTTTGTCAAAGTTGGCAAACATCAGTCACTTCAAAACAAGGCATGAAATGAATAAAACTTGGCTTTAGAGCCCTTTGACCTTTTTTCCCCTCAGTCCCTTCTGGTTTTGCTCTTTTCCCTCCCAGTCAGTCTTATAATATTTCCTTAGTTGATAAAATCCAAATAATGTACATATACTTCATTGCACTATACTAGGTCCTGCCAGGGAGGTCAAGGGTAAAACATTTCCTATGTCCTCTGTCACATCAATAGTTGTACGAGATACCAAGAAAGAAGGCAAGATACAGGGATGCAAAGAACTGAGAAGATTGAACAAGTGATACATTTAGGCGTAGGAGACACCAACCAAAGATGGTATGCTGAGGGCGGTAAATTGAGAATTTAGGCATCAGTTGGATGGATAGATGTGGGACAAATAAGGTGGAGGATAAGACTGAAATGGTACAGTACCCCAAGCTTTTTGAGCAACAGAGAACTAAAAAAAAGCTATCATTCAAATTCCCTGAAACTTGACATGTTTTCAGTAGGAAGAGACATAGTCACTTATTGAGCCCTACTGATTTTGCAGGGTACACACTTGACAAGAGATGAGAGTTGGGTCCAGAAAGGTACAATTTTAGTGGAACTTAACTCAACATAGCAGCTTCCTTTTAAATTACCGATTGATTTAGTAGCACTTTTCTTTCGCACAGCAGAGGTCTTGTTATCCTCTACGGCCTTCTGATTTGTGAATGCTGACCTAGCTGGACAATAGGCAACTAACTACTAGCTAAGACCAGGGACCTTAAGCTGTTATCTGGGTAAGGGATTTACCTTCCAGAGCATATCTGCTAAAAGAGGCAGCGTAGATTAAAACTCAAAAGCCTAAAGACATAAACGAATAGGACTGAAATAGACCAGGATCTGCTTGGTTAGGGCTGGTTTCAGATTGAACGAGCAGATTCTACATGTGTGTGACTTGAGCCAATAATTTTCCCTGCGTAACACCATGCCTCCAGGTTATCTTAAAATACAGTAGGCTCAATCCTACCTTTTGGTGTTTTCTAAATTAGTTCTATTGCTAGAAATCCAATATCCACTGCACTTGGCTTCCCAGTCAGGTGCCCTGTGAACCGATTATACACTTCATAATCCTTGCTGTTTGCCCAGTCTGTGTGAAAGCTTTTGGCTGTTTCATGATTTTTAAACCAGTTCACCCATTAAATTTAGAGCCTTTGAATCCCAGCCTACTAGGATAGTCTGCTTATCTTTTGTCAATTCCTCCTCCCTGGGGGTGGGACCCTCCTTCCCATATTTCTTCCCAAAAGCTTGGTTCCAGATCCAGATAGTATTTAAAGCATGGTATTTATAATTACCTCACTGAATATTGCCACTGCCTCCGGCATTGTTCCACCTCACTGATTCTACATTTTGGGGTATGTACAGAAATCAGGTCAAAATAAAGTGTGCCATGAAGCTTTGAAAATTTTATGGACCATTTTGAGGTGGGGCGGGAAGGGTACCTTTCTAATATGAGAACCACTCAGTCTCATTCTCAGAAGTCTTGGCCTCTTCCCCCTGACCACTAGTCAGTCCATCTCTGAGGTCCTGGCATGCCATGCAGCTGAGTTATAACAGGAAATAGATTCAATCTCACAGAATCCCACATGGAGTACAGTATGATCCAACGTACTTGGGAACTTTACCTTAGTTATGCTTACTCAGTTGATTATAGTTCCTTTCAAAGGAGTATTAACAACGCAAAAAGCATTTCAGAATTCTCATAGAATTCATCATTTGAAGAAAATATTTATAAATACAGTACATTACTGAGGTCAGGAAACTGGATGTGCCCTTGCCTCCTAACTACTGAATACAGTTACAGAACAATAAATGGTTCATTTTTAAAGTGTACAGTTTGATGAGTGTAAGTATGCACCCATGAAACCATTACTGCAATCAAGATAGTGGTTAAATCCATCTCTCCCCAAAGCGCCTTTTTGCAGAGGCTTGATTTTGAACATGGTAAGTTTGAGATATGGGGAGAGATCTGAGCTGGAGAGTCATCATGTGGATGGTATATTTAAAGCCATAAGGTGAGATCACCAAGGGAGTGAATACCAATGGAGAAGTAGTCCAAGAGTTGAGTCCTGGGACATTCCAGGAGTAAGACATTTCAGGTTTATTTCAAATCCTAAAGATGATTTTGTATCAACAAAAACTGGGAAACAGAAATCTGTTGTCAAGTTCAACTGCCGCATCTGAAACAAACTAGATAGAAAATCAAGGAGTTTCAGAAAACAAGGGTGAGAGCTAAGCAAATAATTGCTTGGGGTAATGAGGCTGGAGGTCAGCATAAAATTGAAGGAGTTAATATCCAAGGACAACTTTGCAAAGTGGCCTTCCAGAGAGAAGGAGATGAGGAATTTACGAAGTGTGTTAAAGGTTTTCATCAGACACTGGACTTGGAGAAGTGGAGTTGACTACAGACAAGTTAGGTTTGCCTTGCGGTGCTAAAGTGCCTGATGAGGCTGAAAACTACCAAGTGTAGTAGTTAACATAATTCTTCACTACTCTTCTATGGAGCTCATCCATGTGGGAGCAGAAAGCAGATCAGTGGATTAATCCAAAATTAGGGATAAACTGGACAGGAGGAGCAGAGTCATGATGGGCCAATCAAGGGTGTAGATGAAAGTAGTGTTAAAATTGACCTTGAGATCCAGGTTGATTAGGGAAAAAAATTAGACTGCTGGAAAACCGTCCCAGGTAATAACAAAGATGAGCTGTACCATAGAAAGATGATGAAAATGAGGTAAAATAAGATCCTCTCCAGTTATACTATAAAATGACCCATAGCAGTTGTATTTCTAATTAGTGTTTATCTCTCTGGCCCTAGAGTGTGTTCTTTTCAAGCAGAAACTGCTCTTTCGCTTCTTAAACTCTGTGCCTAGTATACAATGTAATGACTCCCATTACAAATTAGTCTCATTAAAATGGAATTCAGTATGCATATTTAGGGTGGGCAATGATGGTATGATCTAAGTTCTCCAAAAGAGATAAAAGTAATGAGAAAAGTTGAAAACTTGTGATGGACTCAACATTTGTGTCCTCCCAAAATTCATATGTTGAAGCCTTAACCCCAGTGTGGCAATATTTGGAGATGGAGCCTCAGGGGAAGTAATTAAGGTTAAATGAAGTCATAAGGGTAGGGCCCTTGTCCGATAGGATGAGTGTCCTTGTAAGAAGAAGCACCAGAGAGCTCACTCTCCCTCTCCATGTGCACCCATGAGAAGGAGGTCATGTGAGGATACAGTGTGGTGGTGGCTGCCTACAAGCCCAAACAAGAGGCCTCAGAATAAAACCTGCCTTGCCGGCACCTTGATCTTGGACTTTCCAGCCTCCAGAGCTATGAGAAAATTAATTTCTATTGTTTAAGCCATTCAGTCTGTGGTATTTTGTTATGGCAGCTCTAACAGGCTAAGACAGAAGTAAAGGATAAATGGCCACTGCTATAATTAGGGGACTTTATATTTAGCTAAAGATTTATGAGTAATAACTACGGAAAAAGTCCATGCAATGTAATGTCTCTGGTTTTATACATTTTCCCTTTAGGTTTTTACTTATTACATTGAAACTGGATTGACAATGCACTTCCTTTTTTTTTTTTCTTTAAATGCACTTTCTTATTGAATAATAACAAACAGCTGCCACTCACAAAGCTTTCCATCCTGTTTCAACATCAAGATCAGTTATTTAAGAAATAGATAATTTTTCAATTAAAAAAATCTCAGTAAAAAAACTAGAGGGAATTCCCTGGCAGTCCAGTGGTTAGTACTCCTTGCTTCCACTGCAGGGGGCACAGGTTCAATCCCTGGTTGGGGAACTAAGATCCCACATGCTGCACAGCATGGCCAAAAAAAAAACAATTAGAGATAGAAATTAAACTATCTTATAAAGTGAATGTTATCTGAAGTCTTATGGTTCACAGGAAAACCTTTTTAACATAAATGAAATTAGATCTTTTATAATCACCTCATATAACAAAAAATGGTTTAGGCTTACTAGATATTTCACAGGGTAAAATTTCCTTGTATATGAATGTTAAGATTGCAAAAAAAATTTTAACATCTTTGGTAACTGATAGGTCATATCTATCATGATTTCACTGTTTAATGAAAAATACTTGGTATAAAATAATGGCTGACACTTCTATAGTTCCTTTTATTTTCCACAGTACTTTGACATACATCATCTTGGTTTCTCCTACAGTAACCCAGGGAGTAGGCATTATTAGTATTTACACAATTTATATGTGAGTGAACTGTGAGACTTAAAATATAGGATGCTTAAGGTCTAGATCACTGGAAGGAATGATTTCATCATTATCTGTATTTTGCACACTATAATATAGACTTTTTAGTTTGGGTGCCACATTTAAGAACAGTGACAAACTAGGGGGCAACCTAAGGATGAAGACAAGGGTTCTAGAAACCATGTCATTCTAGAGAATATTTTAAGGACTTGGAAATACTTAACCTGAAGAAGTGAAAATCAAGGGAAGGCATGATAACTATTTTCAGATATTTGAAAGTACTTCATGTGGAATAATAGTAATAATCCCATCTGGTAGGTACTATGATTAGGCCAATTTTACAGATGAGGAAACTGAAACTTAGAAAAGTAACCTAATGAAGGTCACAGGAAGTGAGGGAATTAGATTGAAAATCTGGCAGTCTAAATCAAGAGATGGTGTTCTTACCCCACTAAATACCTTCCCCAGAGGAGTAGTTAACTGAAGTGTTTCTTTGGAAGACACAAAGGAGATCAATGAAATAAAAAGGCAAACTGCAACCTAAAAATGAACTTTCCAATAACAGGATGTACTGTCTCCTTATCACAGTCTTCTATCAGTGTGAGCTGGAGGAAGGAGGCTGGTCCTAGTCAACTTCAAAGACCACTCTAAGTCTAAATTCAGATTCTTGACTTGCCCAAGGTAACCCAGCTAGTTAATGACCAAGTTGACAACCAACACCTTCTATCCCTCTCTCAGTCCAGTGCTCAATCCACTGATAGTGTGGTGCCCCAATTTTTTTCCTGCAAAAATTTATATTTCCTCAGAATTCATTAATCTATGGGAATGGGAAAGATGGTACAAACCAAATAACTTTAATCAACTATTTTTATACAAAAGTACAATTTGGGGCCTGTTACTAATGGTTGATCAATTTAATTACGTTAGTGCCACAGAGGCCTTAAGCAGACTAAACTTCTCTGGGGCAAAACAGTAAGGTGTATTCTTTGGGGGTACATCTCAATTCTGATTTTTTATTTTCATCACTGATGTAGACTCGCAGTTTAAATTACATTTCTTCTTCAGAAATGAATGCAGAAACATTGCTCAGAGTCTGAACACACACCCAGAAATGTCAAGATAGTTTTGAAATTCATGGACCTGTTTCCACATATCTGAATAAAGCTCAGTTTCTTGATGAGTTTTGTTTGCTTTTTTTTTTTTTTTAATTTTTAATTGGCACATGGGATCTTAGTTCCCTAACCATGGATCGAACCCGCCCCCCCCTGCAGGGGAAATGCGGACGGAGTCTTAACCACTGGACCACCAGGGAAGTCCCAAGTTTTGTTTGCTTTAAATTCAATCTGTTCCTTTGAAGATCAAGGCACACTAAGAGGTTAGCTGTGGGGTGATTCAGAAATATCCTAAGGTTTCACTCTTTTGTTCATTGAACAAATAGGTCCTGAATAGTTACCATGTGCAGGTACTGTCCTAAGCACTGAAGATACAGCCGTGAACCAAACGAACAGAATCCCTGCCCTTGTGGAGCTTACATTTTAGGAGGAGGAAAAGAAGGATAAATTATAAAGTATGTGAGAAATTATAAAGTATTTGAGACAATGAGAAGCAACATGAAAAAGAAAATAGAACACAGGACATTGGGAGTGGGTTTGGGGAGGGAGGTAAATACTGTTGTGATTTTTAAATACAATTGACAGGATAGGCTTCAATGAGAAGGTGAGATTAAGCAAAGACTTACAGAGAGTGAGGGATTGAGCTATGGACGTATCTGAGCAAAGGGCATTCCCAGGACAGTTGCCCAAAGACAGGTGCATGTGTGTTAAAGGAAGAGAAGAAACACGGCACGCGGATCATGTCGGGTCTTATGCGTCATTGAAAGAATTTTTGCTCTGAGTAAAATGGGAACCCGTGTAAAAGGAAATACAGAAACTGAAAGTATGATTCATGTGCATCAAAACCTGTGAATCCTACCCCTATGGCCCAGATTGTAGTCTCTACCATTTACCATTAAAAGAAAACAGGGCTCATTGGAGAAATGACTGATTACAGAGCTGAGGCAAGAAATGTACAAGATGCGCCTTCTGTATCTTGCTATATAGTATAAGAGAGCAAGAAAGCTATCAGACATTTGCGGTTGTGTGAAAAGAACTCAGGAGCCAACTTGGAGCATCTCCTACTGTCCAAATATGGAAATGCTGACTATTATCAAGGATGATAACTACAATAGACTGAGATACATAAAATATGTTCAAATCTGTGAATTCATAATGATACCTTAAAAACCTGATTTTGATGCTGTTAGAAGATGCTAGTGAACCAACTTATCAATTTCAGAACTGGCAAATAAGGGACTTTCCAACACCAACTGCAGTAACAGATAATCAGATTGAAAGTGAGAAAGTTTTTTATTGATGTATCCCAGTTCGTAACTGAAAAAAATTGACAGAATATCACCATTTGTAACATCTCTTGAATTAATGTACCAGCAGTGATCATCCATGTTGGCTAACATTAAAAAAAAAAAAAGAGGGAACAGAGTCTAAGTGGCTGACTGGATGTTTTGGGGTCGTGTCAACAGCATGCTACTTGAAAATCTGCTTTCCACAGGAAATATGCTTTTTTTTCCAACAAAGATGATATATTTACAATAAATAATATTTTCCATCAAAGAATTTTTTTCAACAAAGATGATATAATAATTCTTTCCAACAAAGATGACATATTTATCCGAAGATATTGGCACTCTCCATTGTGCAATAATGTCACATATCTGCAAGTTGTCTGATCAGGCTCCCCCAAAAGAGTTCCTTGGGGCTTCCCTGGTGGCACAGTGGTTAAGAATCTGCCTGCCAATGTAGGGAACGTGGGTTTGAGCCCTGGTCTGGGAAGATCCCACATGCCTTGGAGCAACTAAGCCCGTGTGCCACAACTACTGAGCCTGCACCCTAGAGCCCGTGAGCCACAACTACTGAGCCCACATGCTACAACTACTGAAGCTGATGCGCCTAGAGCCCGTGCTCCACAACAAGAGAAGCCACCGCAATGAGAAGTCCGCGCACCGCAAGATGCTCGCCGCAACTAGAGAAAGCCCACGTGCACCAACGAAGACCCAATGCAGCCAAAAATAAATAAATAAAAACAAAATAAATTTATCAAAAAAGAGTTCCTTGCGTGAGTCTAACAAAGAAAATCTAGAAAGCTAATTATTGACATGAATAAAATAACATGAGATATACACTTCAGCTTCAGTGGCATCTTGGGGAGGTGAGCTTGTTATATACACTTTAAACACTTCTGTCAACTAGTGATATCAGTCCTGGCCATAGTACTGTTGTCTATCTTAACTAAATAGCCGTATCTCAGGAAGTACAATACACTCAATCCATATTAATGTTTATTCTAGATTTACGGTTAATAGATGATTCATATAATAGTACCTCAAATTTCTTTGAACATTCTTCTTAACAGCATAAATATAACCTACTAAACTTAGATTCCATGAAATCCAAATATAAGAAACTGTCTCCTATGCAATTTTCAATTTGCTATTTACTTGGTATTTAAATTATTTATCAATTTTTAACTGAATAAAGAACAAATTTGCAGAACACAAACTTCCAGGGTAAGTAAAATATGGTTTTTTTTTTTCAATTTTAGGCATAGGGTTCTGGGGCGTTTAAGTGTACCTAATTTCCTAAAAGCTATAATTTTTTCTTTTTTACCTATTAAAAATTATCTTATAATTTTTTATAAAAAAGGTATCTTATAAGATAAAAATAAGGAAAACATTAAGCATAAAATTAAAATAACTCACAATTCCACCGTTTAGAGTTAAACCACTGTAAAAAAAATTTTAATATCTTTTTCTATGTAGATATAAATTTTAATAAAATTTAAATTTTACTGTATGGTTTGTTTTCCTAATTTTTTATTTAATATTCTGTAATGACAATTTTCAATACCATTAGAAATTCTTCTACTCATTGGCAACATGGAGAACATTTCCTTTTTTTTTGTGGCCGCGCAGTATCTTAGTTCCCCAGCCAGGGATCGAACTCCCGCCCCCGGCACTGAAAGCACCAAGTCCTAACCACTGGACTGCCAGGGAATTCCCAGGAACATTTCATTTTAATGTATATTTAATATCCAAAGACTGGAAATTTCAATTGCTTTGAATTTTATCATGATGACAAATTATACAGCAATAAAATTTCCAAACAGGGCTTCCTTGGTGGCGCAGTGGTTGAGAGTCCGCCTGCCGATGCAGGGGACACGGGTTCGTGCCCCGGTCTGGAAGATCCCACATGCCGCGGAGTGGCTGAGCCCGTGAGCCATGGCCGCTGAGCCTGCGTGTCTGGAGCCTGTGCTCCGCAACAGGAGAGGCCACAACAGTGAGAGGCCCGCATACCGAAAAAAAAAAAAAAAAATTCCAAACAGTAATGCTGCACTGGTTATCTCTGGATAGTGGGTTTATATTACCATCCAAGAATTAAATGCCTCAGGTAACATATATTCTCACATTGATGTGCAGCCGTTCTAGTCCAAACTGCCTCCCAACAGGTGTCCTGTATCCTAATCTTATTTATTTATTTATTTATTTATTTATTATTGAAGTATTAGTTGATTTACAACGTGTTACTGCTGTAATTATCAGACGCAAACTAGTGTATAAAGGATGGATAAACAAGGTCCTACTGTATAGCACAGGGAACTATATTCAGTATCCTGTGATAAACCATAACAGAAAAGAATATGAAAAAGAATGTATATATATGTATAAGTGAGCCTCCTAATCTTTTCCACTGTCCAGTCTACAGGATGAGAAACTACCACACGTCCTTAACCATGTTTTTGTGCCTTCCTTCTACCTCCTTGCACTAATTAAAATCTGGTTCTCCCCTCAGGGCACTGCTTTCCTCTGCAGGCTTCTTAAGTTCTCTCCTTCAGATGTGGAAGTTAAGGTCAATACCTTCCTTGCTTCCCACTGCCACTTCTTGACAATTATTCCTCCATTTTTATGTACAACCCCCTGATTTTTTTAGGCTTATCTCACCTGGCTTGCCACCCTTTGTCCTGACTTAAGGTTTTTATTTTCCAACCTTCTAATTACTACCCCTTATTGATTTTGAAGACTTTGGGACCAGGTTTGCTGTCCTATTTTATGTCATCTGTCTCCAATGTCTACACACCAATGTCCAAACAACCTGGCTTCTCAGTTGTTTGACTTCCCTCTACCCTATCCCTCCACACCCAGCATTCTTATCTGGGATCCACTGGCCTCCAAGGAGCCATGGGTAGAATTTGAGGGGTCTATGAAAGTGAACAGGGAAAATCTATGTCTTTATTTTCACTAAACACTAATTGAAGTTTAGCATTTCCTTCAATAATAAATGAATGCAATATACCACAGATTTATTAGCAGTATATATGGTGCTGTCAACCACAGAAAACACAGCTATTTTCATATATATTACAGTTCATATCACATAGAAATACTTTAAAATTTTCACTTATGTTTATTTCTACCTAAAAATCATGCTCCTTTTTAAGCCTGCTGCTAGATCTTGTTGTTTAATGCAAAGAAGCACATTATCTTAGTTCATTCAGGGTGCTACAACAAAATACTACATCTTAGGTAGCTTATAAACAACAGAAATTTATTTCTCACAGTTCTGGAGGCTGAAAGTCCAAGATCAGGGTGCCAACATGGTCGGGTGAAGGCGTTCTTCTGTGTCACAGACTTTTCATTGTATCTTCACATAGTGAAACGGGGTAAGAGAACTCTGTGGGGTCCCTTTCTTTTTTTTTTTTGGCCATGCCACTCGGCATGTGGGATCTTCCCCAACTAGGGATTGAACCCAGGCCCCCTGCATTGGGAGTGTGGAGTCTTAACCACTGGACGGCCAGGGAAGTTCTCTGGGGTATCTTTTATAAAAGCATTAATCCCATTCATGGGAGCACCACCCTCATGACCTAATCACCTCTGGAAGGCTCAACCTCCTAACACCATCACATCGGTGTTAGGATTCCAGTATTTGAGTTCTGGAGAGACACAAACATTCAGATCATAGCTACATTACTGTAGCACACATTTGGTTTGTTTAAATATTTTGGCAACTATATTTTAATGTAAGGGCTTTCATATGTAACCCCATATATTTTGTTTTATGCATTTAAAAATATTTTGAGACTGAGTCCACAGGCTTCACCAGAGTGGCAAAGTAGTTCATGCACAAATAGTTGAGAACCTCTCATTATAGGACAGCTACATGTAAAAGAATGAAATTAGAACATTCTCATGAGTTCCCTGGTGGCCTAATGGTTAGAATTCCGGGCTTTCACTGCCATGGCCCAGGTTCAATCCCTGGTCAGGGAACTGAGATCCTGCAAGCTGCTCAGCACAGCCAAAAACAAAACAGAACAAAAAACAAACACCATTCTCTAACATCATATAGAAAAGTAAACTCAAACTGGATTAAAGACCTAAAGGTAAGACGGGAAACCATAAAACTCCTAAAGGAAAACATAGGCAGAAACCTCTTTGACATAAATCATAGCTATATGTTTTTGGATCTGTCTTCCAAAGCAAAGGAAATAAAAGCAAAAATAAACAAATGGGACCTAATTAAACTTAAAAGCTTTTGCAGAGCAAAGGAAACCAATGACAAAACTAAAGGACAACCTACTGAATGGGAGAAAATAATGGCAAATGACATGACTGATAAGAAGTTCATATCCAAAATATATCAACAGCTCATACAAATCAACATCAAAAAAAAACCAAACAGCCTGATTGAAAATGGGCAGAAGACCTGAATAGACATTTTTCCAAAGAATACATGCAGATGGCCAACAGCCACATGAAAAGATGCTCAACATCGCTAATCATCAGAGAAATGCAAATCAAAACCACAATGAAATGTAGTTCTCAGCATCACATATCACATTGTTGATAGCCATTCTCATACCTGTCACAATGGCTATCATCAAAAAGAGCACAAATAACAAAGGTTGGCGAGGATGTGGAGAAAAGGGAACCTTCCTCATTCACTCTTGGTGGGAATGTAAATTGGCACAGCCACTGTGGAAATCAGTATGGAGGTTCTCAAAAAACTAAAAATAGAACTACCATATGACCCAGCACTGCCTCTCTTGGGTATATATCCGAAAAATACCAAAAACACTAATTAGAAAAGATACATGCAGCCTAATGTTCATAGCAGCATTGTTTGCAATAGCCAAGATATGGAAGCAACCTAAGTGTCCATCAACAGATGAATGGATAAAGAGGACAAAGATGGGGACTTCCCTGGTGGTCTAGTGGTTAAGACTCCACACTCCCTATGCAGGAGGCCCGGGTTCCATCCCTGGTCAGGGAACTAGATCCCGCATGCCGCATCTAAAGATCCAAGCAACTAAAGAGCCAGCACGCAGCAACGAAGATCCCATAGGCTGCAACTAAGACCTGGTGCAGCCAAATAAATAAATAAATAAATATTTTTTAAAAAAGAGGGTAATGATGAATGGATAAAGAGGATACACACACACACACACGCACACACACACACACACCCCTACAGTGTAATACTTAGCCATAAAAAAGAATGAAATTTTGCAATTTGCAATAACATGGATGGACTTGGAGGGTATTATGCTAAGTGAAATAAGCCAGACAGAGAATGACAAATACTCTATGCTATCACTTATATTTGGAATCTAAAAAATACATCAAACTAGTGAATATAACAAACTAGAAACAGAGTCACAGACACAGAGAACAAACTGGCAGTAACCGGGGCGGGGGGGGGGGGGGAGAGGGAAGGTGGGAAGAGGCAACATAGGGGTAGGGGATTAAGAGGTACAAACTACTATGCACAAAATAAATAAGCTACAAGGATATATTGTACAACACAGGGAATATAGCCAATATTTTATAATAACGATAAATGGAGTATAACCTTTAAAATTGTGAATCACTATATTGTACACCTGTAACTTATACAGCAACTATATACTTCAATTGAAAGAAAAAAAAGAACCTCTCATTACATATCAATGGGCTTCTCATTGCAATATTCCCTATCCCCTTATTCCTGTTTTCTTTCCTTGGCTACTACTCGGCAATACCCCAACTACGGATGAATCCAACCATTTGCCTTGCTGCAGAAATCACACAGCAGGGCAGATTTGTGCCACTATACGTTCATGGTCTCCAACCCCAAGCAGGCCCTCAATGCGACTAAGCACTCTTCTTTTCCCTTGTCAGTCTTCCTTCCCATTTCTGACTTTCTTTCTCCTCCACGCTTCTTAACTCTTCCCTCCTCTGCCTCAACTTTCCCCTCACCTCAGCAGAGATTTCACCTTCCTGTTCATGGAGAATTTTGAAGACTTCGGATGACAGTTTCCTTACACCAACCATTATATGTATCCACTGTTTTTTTTTTTCCTTCCCTCTTACTGCAATGGAATGGTGTCCCTCCTCTGATCTAAGGCAAATTCCTCCTCCAGTTCTCCAAATCATATTCATTCATTCAACAGTTATTAAATCAGGATTCCCCCCCCAAAAAAAAGACATGTTGAAGTCCTAAACCCTAGTACCTCAAAATGTGACATCGCTTGGAAATAGGGTCGTTGCAGGTATAATTAGTTAAGATGAGGTCATCCTGGAATGACCTCATTAGCGTGAAGCCCTAATCCAATATGACTGGTGTCCTTATAAGAAGATGGTCATATAAAAACAGACACAGAGAGAATGTCATGGGGCAATGAAGGCAGATATTAGAGTATATGGTTGCAAGTGAAGGAAAGCCAAAGATTGCCCACGTACCACCAGAAGCTAGGAAGAGGCATGGAAGATTTCACAGGGAGCATGACCATGACAACACTTTGATTTTAGACTTCTGGCTTCCAGAACTGTGAGATAACAAATTTCTGTTGTTTCAAGCCACCCAGTTTGTGATACTTTGCTAAACCTTCTCTGGCCCCTAAATCCAGGTGAGTCATTCTTCTTAAGAGCTCTAACAGCATCTTTCCCCTATCACTGAACTCAGATGACTTTTGGTCTTGTGAGGGAAGGGACAATGTTCATTTGTATCTCCATTGTTGAGCACAAAATCTGGCATTCAGCAAGTGCTCAAAAATAATATTGCATTAAGGGCTTCCCTGGTGGTGCAGTGGTTGAGAGTCCACCTGCCGATGCAGGGGACACAGGTTCGTGCCCTAGTCCGGGAAGATCCCACATGCCGCCGAGTGGCTGGGCCCGTGAGCCATGGCTGCTGAGCCTGCATGTCCGGAGCCTGTGCTCCGCAACGGGACAGGCCACAACAGTGAGAGGCCCACATAATGCAAATAATAATAATAATAATATTGCATTGCATTAAATTTTTTTTCTATTTTCTATGTAGAGTACATTACACTATTACCTATACACCCCCTTGGACTTGAATATTTTCAAGGTCTATGATTATTTTCTTAGGATAAAGCCCTAGAAGTAAAACTATAACTGGATAATAGAATATAATCATTTTAAAGTCCTTGACATATATTGCTAACTTCATTTCCAGATGTTTATTTTCCTAGATTTATTTAGGAAATATTGCAAACTTTTACAATATTCAGTCAGTCTCATCCAGAGCTATGCTCTTTCTACCCATTTATATGTCTTATTTTTATATTACTCAGGGTAAATTTTGTAATTTTTCTGATATATGATCTTCATATTTCTTTTAAAGGTAACTAAATGTTTTATATGTTTGTGTATGCCTATGTGTGTAAATATAAACATATGTGAAATCATTTCTATTGCAAATCAGAAGTCTTTTCCACCATATTTTTATTACCAGCTATTGCTGGTATATAGGAAATCTAATGTGTTGGTGATTGCTTTCTTATCTGGCTACTTCAGTGACCTTTCTTACTAGTAATAAAAGTATACAACTTTATCATCTGTAAATAATGATACATTTATTTTCTCTGTTCCACAGTTATGCTTCTTATTTGTTTCATATCTCATTTTAATTGCTAGAATTTCCAGCACTTGTTTGATAATGGTAATAAGGACAGGTTTCCTATTGTATGCCCTACTTTAATGGAAACACTTATATTTCAGTGTTCAGTGTGATATTGCCTGGATTTCACAAAAGTATTCTTTGTTATTGTAAGAAAGTTTTATTCATTTTCTAGGTTACTATTATTAAAATTCAAAAGTAGATAGTATTTTTATCAGACACCCTTTTAGCATCTATCTAAATGAATATATAGCTTCCTCCCTTTGACTTATTGATGTGATGTAATAGAGGAGGTATTTGGGGATAAACTCTACTGTTTTTTCTTTTTAATCAGTTGTAGAATTTAACTTGTAAGTACTTATTTTATTTAGGATTTTAACATTTCTTTTTGTAATGGAAATTGGTCTGCTTGTGTGTGGGGTGTGTTTGTGTGCGCGCACACGTGTGCATACTCTATCAGGTTTTATATCATGATTTTATATCATGATGCTTTTATAAAATGATCTAAGAAAGTTTCCTTCTTTTTCTATTTTTTGTAACAGTTTATATAACATTGTAATTATATAGTCCATGAAAGAATCCACCCTTTAAACTATATAGGCCAAAAACCCTTTGAGGAGTTATAAATTCTTTTTCAATTTCTCTCATAGTTTTTAAGTCCCTATTTTCTACTTCACTTAATTTTGATAACATATTTTTCCAGAAACTTTTCAATTTTATCAATATTTCCAAACCTATATCCAGGTATTATGAAGTAGTACACAAATATTCATCATTAAAAATAATCTTTGTTCTTCTACTATCATTCTTTATTTTCTGAAGTGTGTTTTCACCCTCTTTCCCCAAACAGACTGCCTGACATTTGTTTGCATTACTGTTTCTTTAAAAGGAAAAATAGTTTGGGGGTATATATATCAATTCCATTCTTCTTTTATTTTTCAATTAATGTTTTCTGGTTTTCTGTTTTAAATGTATCTTACATTATTTCATAGTTCTTTATTTCTGATAGGAATGTTATGCTTAGTTCATTTATTTTCATTCTATATTTTTCCAAAGTGGAAACATGTAATATTATATAAATTTGCCTCTAAGTGCAGCTTTGGCTGCAGTCTATAAATTTTGCTGTATATATTACACTGCAAATTGGCTTTGGCTTTGGAATTAGGCTAAAATATGCTGTTACACTATTATTACATTTCATGTTTAGCTTGTGGGTGACTGAATTGTCAAATGCAGACTTCAAAAGAATTCAAGGTATCTCTGAACTTGTGTGCAACCAATGACCATGTGGTCAAAATATTACCGTCATCTTTTTTTTTTTTTTTACCGTCATCTTTAATCAGAGTAAGTACGTCAGTAATGTGAACAAGCCTTGTCATGTGGACATATTTTTAACATCTGAATATAGGACAAGCATTCTAGATGTTTCCTGTAGTAAAATCTATTCAATATGCTTTATATGTTGCAATTCTGTCCGTTGAAGGATATGAATATATTTATTATTGTAAGAGTATAATATTGCAATAATTAATGATGATTGTGAAAGGTAGGTAAAGGTGTCCAAAATATACATATTAAGTGAAAAAAATCAAGTTATATTAATAATATTATATATATAATAGGAAACCATTATTGTCAAATATATGAATATAATATTAGTATCCAGAGTGATAAAATCAGAAGAAATATATACTGTTTGTATTTTTATACAGTAACCATCTCTGGCAATGAAGTTATAGGACATTTTACCCTCTGTTTTATATATTTATATAATGCTTGAATTTTTATCAGGATCATATATTATCTTTTATAATAAAAAACAATAAAATATATTTAAAATAAAAGCAGGACTAAGGATATACAGGTTAGTAGCCTGATAAGCTATATGCTTCTCTTTCTCTTCTTGGAAGATTCTATGATTCAGTTATCTAGGATGTTTATTTCCTCACACTTTTCTTGCTGGCCTTTTAACCACTTGACTTACCACTATGCATATACAAGGAGAGAAGAACTAGTCAATTATGTCACATTTTATCAGCTATGATGAAAAAATAGACACAATAATGTAATTGATTCATATAAATGGTTAAATTGTAAATAGGTGTGTTCTAATTGGCCATTTTGTGCTAGATCAAGGAACTCAATTTAGCCAAATAAAGAGAGTATTACTTCAAGGACACATAGGATGGGGTGGGCATTCATAGGAGGGGACTGAGGAATTTGAGACTCAATGATAGAATGATTGTCCAGTCAACACTTACAAGATCTGGACCTGGCGAGGACACAGGACCAAGGAGGCTCAAAGGCCTGATGAGTTGTGTCTCCTCTCTTGCTGTGTGTGACCTTTCTCAGACTAACTTTGCCCATCTCTGGATATTTGCTTTATTTTCCTTCTGCTTTCCATTGTTCTATTCCATCCACCTCTACTATTTACATCTATTCTCTTCGCTCTTGCCTTCTCCAAAACCTTTCTCCTTTTTTCAACTCCTCTCTCCTCAACCTTTTTCTTTCTATTGACTTCATCCACAGGTATATATGTGTATATACAAGATAGAAAGATATATATCTATATCTGTATCTATCTATCTATATAGATAGATAGATATCTCCCATCTTAAAAACCAAAGCAAACAAACCAAGACAAGCCAAAAAAAAAAAACCTAATCTGAACCCACATCCCCCTTAAGCAACAAACCATCTCTCTGGGCCCTTTCCCAAAGGCCCCGAAAGAACGGTCTGCCTGTGCTGCCTGCACGTCCCCTCTCTTTGGCCCCTTACACCACTCTAATCTGGCTCTTACCAGCATGTCACTCCTGAAACTGCTCTTCTTAAGAAGTTCTATTCCAGTCTTACCCCAAATTCTTTTTTTTTTAATGTTGTTTTAAAATTTTATTTATTTTGGGCTTCCCTGGTGGCGCAGTGGTTGAGAGCCCGCCTGCCGATGCAGGGGACGCGGGTTCGTGCCCCGGTCCGGGAGGATCCCACATGCCGCGGAGCGGCTGGGCCCGTGAGCCGTGGCCGCTGGGCCTGCGCGTCCGGAGCCTGTGCTCCGCAACAGGAGAGGCCACAACAGTGAGAGGCCCGCGTAACACAAAAAAACAAAAAAAAAACAAAAAAAAACAAAAAATTTTATTTATTTTATTTATTTACTTTTGGATCTGTTGGGTCTTCGTTGCTGTGTGCAGGCTTTCTCCAGTTGCGGTGAGCGGGGGCTACTCTTCATTGCTGCACATGGGCTTTCTGTAGTTGCAGCGAGCGGGGGGGCTACTCTTCGTTGCGGTGCGCTGGCTTCTCATTGTGGTGGCTTCTCTTGTTGTGGAGCACGGGCTCTAGGCGCACTGGCTTCAGTAGTTGCAGCACGCAGCCTCCGTAGTTGTGGCTCTCAGGCTCTAGAGCGCAGGCTCAGTAGTTGTGGTGCACGGGCTTAGTTGCTCTGCAGCATGCGGGATCTTCCCGGACCAGGGATCAAACCCATGTCCCCTGCATTGGCAGGCGGATTCTTAACCACTGCGCCACCACCTTACCCCAGTTCTTAACTGCATTCATTCAACATAGTTGACCACTTCCTCCTTAAACACCCTGCTTTCTTTTCTGAAACATTGCTCTCTCTTGGTTTTTCTCCTACCTCTTTGGCCATTCCATCTCATGCTTCTTTACAGGCTTCTCGCCTACTCGTTCCTCTATAAATTGATCTTTCTGGGGATCAATCCTTGGACTTCCTGTCCTTGCTCTTTCCCTACTCTTCTACCTCAGTAATTATATCCATTCACATGGCTTTAAATACATTTATTACAAGACAATTGAAAATGCAAACGGGTTGTTCTAGATCAATGCTGTCCAATATAACTTTCTGTGATGATGGAAATGTTCTGTATCCGTGCTGTCCAGTACCATGGTCAGTAGCTACATGTGGCTAGTGAGCACTTGACAGGTGGCCAGTGTGACTGAAGAACTGAATTTTAGATTTTATTCAATTTCAGTTAATTTAATTTGCCACATGGGATTGGTGGCTATGGTACTGGACAGTTTGGCTCCAGATTAAAAGAAACTGAAGAAACATTAAAAAAAAAAAAAAAAGCTACTCAAGAACTTGGTTAAATGTAGTGAAAAAGAGTTGCAGAGGTGGGTTTCAGCTCGATCTCTCTCTTCCCTGGTACTTTTCCCAACTGTCAACACTGATAACCAACAATGACTCCAAGCCTGCCACCAACCACAAAACAGCCTTCCACATAGATCTCCACTAGTCCTCCTTCATGGTCCCCCCCACTGCCAGCAACTGGTTGTGCTAGGCTTCCCAGATTCCCCTGCAAGGTCTCCTTATTCACCCAGGCTTCAGAAGGGCTGGTTAGTGACTCAGCTCTCATTCTCCAACTCTCCTTTTGGACCATTGCTTCTCCCAGCATATAAATTCTTATTCCTATAAGAAACCCCTTATTCCAGAATACTCATAATGGTTCTGCTTCTCTAATTGACTCCTAACTGATACATTCTTGACAACTGTTACTCTACGTCTTCACCAACTCAGCAAATGGCACCAACATCCATCAATTGCCTCCTAAACTCCCTACCATCAGTCTATCACTAATTCCTTCACAAACTAGGTTCAAAATACACACTGAGGGGCTTCCCTGGTGGTGCAGTTGTTAAGAATCCGCCTGCCAATGCAGGGGACATGGGTTTGAGCCCTGCTCCGGGAAGATTCCACGTGCTGCAGAGCAACTAAGCCCATGCACCACAACTACTGAGCCTGCTCTCTAGAGCCCGCGAGCCACAACTACTGAAGCCCATGAGCCACAACTACTGAAGCCTGCGTGCCTAGAGCCCGTGCTCTGCAACAAGAGAAGCCACTGCAATGAGAAGCCCACACACTGCAACGAAGAGCAGCCCCCGTTTGCCTCAACTAGAGAAAGCCCGCACGCAGCAATGAAGACCCAAAGCAGCCAAAAATAATAAATAAAAAAATAATAAATAAATTTATATTAAAAAATACACATTGAGTATGTCCACTTCTCTCCTTTTCCTCTGCAATACCCTTATCCAAGTAACTCCTATCCCTTACCTGGTTCCATGTCCATCGTCAACCCCCAACATCTATTCTGTTTCTAAATACTAACTTTAAACATTGGAAACATTTCAATGGCTTTCTATCATACTTATTTACATACTTCTGCATAATCTATCTCCCACCAACTTCTCCAAACTCATCTTGGGCCACTCTCTCCCTTACCAAATATGCTCCAGTCACACTGGCATCTTTTCAGGAAAGGCCATGCTTTTTCTCCTCTCACACATGCTATTCATTCTGCCTGGAGTATTCTTCCAGCCCCCCTTCATTCCTCACTTTAAACATCACTTCCTCAGAAATGCTTTCCTTGACCAACGCAATGTAACACTATACTACGTTAATTTCTTCTTTGCATTGATCATATTTTATAAATATTTAATTAATTTATTTATTCTCTCTCTCTCTCTTTTTTCTCACTTAGCTGTGCTCTCCATGAAGGCAAAAGACATTTCTGCTTTACTCATCTGGTGCTTCATTCAGTGCCTTGCGCATAACTGGTGCTCAAAATGTATTTGTGGAATGATAAATATAGTGAGGGGATTCCTCTTAGCTTCTGCTAATTTTAGTTTGACATGACCTCTCATGGCCCCAGCTCTAACTCCCTCTTCAAGACACTGACTCTTATCTTTGGTTCTGTTCTAGGTATGGTCTGGTACCTGATGCTGGTCCAATTAGTTGTGACAAGGCAGGGGTGAGTGTGCAGAGTAAAAATGTGACAGCCTAGGCTGATGCTTTAGCAGGGCTTTGGGGTAAGGTTACCCTTGGGAAGAGCTTTGGGACACAACATGATGACATGTTCAGTGAAAAAATTATCACTAAATTTTCCTTTTTTGTGCCACGATTCATCTTGAATATCTGAACAACCAAAGATTGCTTATATTCTGGGACTCCATTCAGAGTAGGGTGGGAATACTTTGACAGAAACATTCTTTCAGTTTATGTTTACATAATCCTTGTTCTTTTTGTCATTACTTGTATAAAATCTGTGGCTTCTTGTAATTTAATCCATCAACCCTATTGTAAATGTTGAAATGCAAACAGCTAAAATGAGACTGAACTTCTAATTAAAAAAAAAAAAAGCTAAAAGCAATAAAAAGGATACCTAGCATTTCGAGTGTATTTAAAATGTCAGGACCTTGGGACTTCCCTGGTGGTGGACTTCCCAGTGGTTAAGAATCCACCTCCCAATGCAGGGGACGCGGGTTCCATACCTGGTCAGTGAGCTAGATCCCACATGCATGCTGCACCTAAGGAGCACACGTGCCGCAACTAAGGAGGCCGCCTACCGCAACTAAAATCCGGCGCAACCAAAATAAATAAAATAAATAAAATTTTTTTTAAATGTTACTATAAAATATCAGGACCTTAAAAATTAATAGATATTATTTTTTAGAGTGTTTTTAGATTTAAGAAAAATGAGCAGAAAGTACAGTTTCCATATACCCCTCTCCCACCCCTTTCTCCTATTATTAACATTGTACATTAGTTGGTACATTTGTTACAATTGACAAACCAACATTGATTCATTGTTATAAACTTAAGTCCATAGTTTACATTAGGGTTTACTCTTTATGTTGTACATTCTATGGGTTTTGCCAAATGTATATGTATCCACTGTTATGGTATCATACAGAATAGTTTCACTGCCCTAAAAATTCCCTGTTACACCTATTTAACCCTCCCTCCCTCCCCCTGAACCCCTGACAACCACTGATCTTTTGTGGTTTTGCCTTTTCCAGGATGTCACATAGTTGAAATCATGTAGTGTATAGCCCTTCCAGATTTACTTCTCTCACTTAGCAAAATGCATTTAAGATTCCTGCATGTCTTTTCATAGCTTGACAGTGCATTTCTTTTTTTTTTTTTTTTTTGCGGTACGCGGGCCTGTCACTGTTGTGGCCTCTCCCGTTGCGGAGCACAGGCTCCGGACGCGCAGGCTCAGCGACCACGGCTCACGGGCCCAGCCGCTCCACGGCATGTGGGATCTTCCCGGAACGGGGCACGAACCCGTGTCCCCTGCATCGGCAGGCGGGCTCTCAACCAATGCACCACCAGGGAAACCCGATAGTGCATTTCTTGATAGCACTGAATAATATTCCATTATATGTGTACTAAAATTTGTTTACTCATTCACCTATTGCGAAACATCTTGGTTGCTTCCAAATTTTGGCAATGATGAATAAAGTTGCTATAAACATCCTTGTGCAGGTTTGTGTGCGTGTGTGTGTGTGTGTGTGTGTGTGTGTGTGTATACTTAAATTTTCAACATATTTGAGTAAATACCAAGGAATATGACTGCTGGATCATACGGTGTATGTTTGTTTTGTAAGAAACTGCCAAGCAGTCTTCCAAAGTGGCTGTACCATTCTGCATCCCACTAGCAATGAATAACCGTTCCTGTTGCTCCACATCCTTGCCAGCATTTGGCATCAGTTTTTGTGATTTTGGCCATAATAACTGTTGTGTAGCGGTATCTCACTATTTTAATTTGTAATCCTCGAATGACATATGATGCTGAGCATTTTTTTTCATATGTTTATTTGCCACCTGTATATCTTCTTTGATGAGGTGTCTGTTTAGATATTTTGCTCATTTTAATTTTTATTTATTTTTATTTTTTTTTTAAAATTTATTTATTTGGTTGCACTGGGTCTTTAGTTGCGGCACGTGGGATCTTTGTTGTGCAGGATCTTTAGTTGCTGCATGGGAAACTAAAGAATTGCGGCATGCGGGATCTTAGTTGCGATGTGGGATCTTAGTTGCAGCATGCTGGATCTAGTTCCCTGACCAGGGATCGAACCCAGGCCCCCTGCATTGGGAGCACGGAGTCTTACCCATTGGACCACCAGGGAAGTCCCTTGCTCATTTTTAAACTGACTTGTTTGCTTTCTTATGGTTGAGCTTTAAGAGTTCTTTGTATATTTTGAATACTAATTCTTTAACAGATATGTGTTTTGCAAAGATTTCCCCCCAGTCTGTAGCTTTTCTTTTCATTCTCTTGTGCAGTGTCTTTGCAGAGCAGAAGTTTTAAATTTTAACATATCAGCCATTCAATTACCATGAGAAAGAGATGTTGCAAAAACTTTCTTGATTATTAGAAAGAGTGGATTGAATGACTTCCACAGTCTCTTTTGACTCTAGGTTTTTATGGTTCTGTGAAAAGAACAATGGTGTGTTGTGAATTTTTCCCATATGAATTCTAGCCCCCCCTTCTCATTATAACATTAATATATGGTAATTGCAAAAAGTTTAGAAAATATAGAAAAGAAAAGAAGAAAATATGATATTAAAAAAACAGTTTGGCATTTAATAGTGGAAGAATTTGGATGACAAGCAAAACAGGCAAAGAGGCATGACTTTATGCCTGCCTTTGATTAATTGCAACTTAACAGGTCTCCATTTTCTTACTAATTCAAAGGTTACATGGATGGAAAAACAGTAATGAGGCCCATAAATAATTAACTTAAAAATATTTATTGCAACAAGTTAAGCATTACCAAAGTGTATGAAGTAAAAAGTGGTGGTCTCCCTCCACTCCATCCTTCTAATTGTAATTGTTCTCTAGAAACAAAAATCTTAATATCCATCATACCTTGTTATACACATTCACACAGACCTGCAAGCTTCATGAGCCAGGGGTCAATCTGTGTCTATCTTGACATACAATATTGTGAACCTAGTGCCTAACACAGAGCTTAGTACACAGAAGGTGCTCAACTGAATGAATAAATGTCACACTCTACATTGTTCTCTAGGTGGCTTTTAAAAAAAAATTAAGAATGTAACCTGGATCTCTTTCCATGTAAGGACATTGGTAGCTACTTCATTCTTTTCAATGGCTCCAGAATAATCCACGCTATGGATGCACACTCTAATTTATTTAACCAGTCCCCTATTACTTGATGTTTAGCTTATATACATTTTTACAAACAAAACACACATGCACACACACACATATATGTATGTTACAAACAATGCTTCAGTAAGCATTATAGTCTAATTATTTTGTAAAAAAAAGTCATATCAATCTATCCTTTCACTCTCTTGGGGAGCATTAAGTCACCTGGCCACACCTGGCTGCCCCAGAGGCTGGAAGTGGAATTTCTAGCTGGACGGCAGGTACCAGGTTACAAGGCATTCATGGTGGAAGGATGGAAGAACAGACTTGGGGGAGCAGGGCTTAGTAAATACGACTATTATTTATTTATAAAAAGAAAAAATCTCTCATTTCACTAACAGTGAACGTGTCAATTTCTCCACAACCACAGTGGAGATGATATCCCAAATCAGATATTATCAATGTTTGTCATTGTTGCTGTTATTTTTGCTTGGAGCAAGGGTTCATATAACGTGAATAGCTGGCTATTTTGTTGTAAAGGAAAGTTGGGATTCAAATGAGGAAGATCTTTAGTGGCAAATAGGACATTTGAATATTTTTAAGCCATGAGAATCCAGAGAAAGAGTTTGAGAAATTTTTAAAATATATTGCAAAATGTTTGAGCTAGAAGAGATCTTAAAAAATTATCTCTTTCAATGCACTTCTTTTATAGATGAGGAAATCGAAACTCTGAGAAGTGAACTGATTTACCCAAGCCCACGCCACCCATTAGTAGCTGATCTGGGATTAGAATCAAGGTTGTTTTGGGTCTCAGCCTATCATTGTTTGGTTCTATTCAGTAAATGCTGATATTTATTTATTGAGCATCAAATCCTGTGTTTGGTACTAAAGAGGATTCAGATAAGTAAGGACACATATTTACTGAGAATTTTTTGAGAATTTTCTTGTGCCAGATCTTTCACATACATTTCAATCTAGTCCAATGCATCTATCGTACCAAGTGAATCAATCTATCTACTAGTTTCTTGTTTTTTTCTGTTTTTTTTTTTTCAGTATTATTAGGGATTCCCTATGTTTCAGTAATAGTAGTAATTCTTGGCATCAAGCCTGGAATAAGAAGTTCCGCAGGTCAGGAGGAAAATTATACCATTGTTTCTCTCAACAAGATGTCAACTGGAGAGCATAGCTGATAGCTTTTTTCTCAGGCCTGCTCAGGGCATCTCTGTCTAAGTTCCTGTCTAGGTCCTTAGTGTGTGCCATCCTGAGAAATGCCAGAATTGAAAGAAGGCCACCTGAGGCTGGGAGAATGGCAGAGATGTGGCTGGGGAGACATGTGGGACAGGTCATGGAAGGCTTTGTTGATCTAGTTAAGGATTTGGTTCTAAGTGTATTGGGGAGCTAATGAAGGGTTTTAAGCAGATCTTATCTGCATTTAAAATCCAAACACACACACACAGACACACACACACAGACACACACACACACACTCATGTGCGCGCGTGCACGTGCGCGGCTTTGAATGGATTAGAAAAGCTGCAAGGATGGATGAATCAGGAGGCTCTATCATTAGTCCAGGTGGTAAGTGATGGTAGCTTATCCCCTGGGTGCAACACAGAAGTGGAGATATATTAGGCAGACAAAATTGACAGGACTTGATTAATTGATACGGCCTTGAGGGAGAAGGTACTGTCCTGAATGACTCCCTGGTTTTCAGCTAATGCTGCTGGATGCAAGTGGGTGATGTTCACTGAGATGGGAACTCTGGAGCTGGATGATGAAGGGGACGATGTTGTGCTCAGTTTTTTGAAATGTTGATTTGGAGTGCCTAAAGCCCACAGAAACGTGCCGGGTGGGTAGGTTAGGCAAAGGAATTAGAGATCAAAGAAGAACTAGAGACTTCAATTTGGGAGGTCTGGTCATCTGGTAGATGACATTGCCTAGGTACAGGCTCTTCTTCTCCTTCCTCTTCCCCATTCCTCTCCTTCTCCTTCTTCTTCTCCTTCCTCCCCCTCTTCCTCCTCTTCTTCCCCCTCCCCCTTCCTCTCCTCATTCTTTTTTTTAAAGGAAAGTCTTAAAAAATAAGTGTTGGATGGTTCAGATCTGTTGTTTTTATTCCTTCATCTATAAGATTACCCAGTTTTTATTGTATTTTTGTATTAAACATTTTGGTTATTTGGTTTCATTTATAACATTATCTACAACCTTCGAATTATGAACTAAAATCCCTATTGCTGAATTAGCTGAATACAACAGCAGGTCCATGTATGACAGGAAGAAATTTTAGGTAGTAGAGTGCCCAGATAAACCGACTGGCTAGATAGTCTTTTGGTCAAAATATTTCAAAAATTTCATATCTTGATCCAGTTACTAATGAAAATAATCTGGCATACGAAGTGTTTAAGCACTTTGAGGAGTATTCATCTAACTTTTTGTTTAGGGAACCAGTGAGCTCTTGTTTTTTTAATGAAAAGGACACTATTTCTGTTTTTCATTACAGCTGCATTGAACAAAATTAGTATCCATACGGCGTCTGAAATTCAAATGCCTTTGTCTTGTCTTTCTTGTACCTAGTATACGGTTACAAAAGAAGTGTCACTACAGTTAAGATTTAATTGCCAAGATTTTCGAAAAAAAACACAGATATGCTCTTCATAGTTGCTCTAACCACGCAGCTCTGTGCTGCTG
The DNA here is from genome assembly GCF_937001465.1 of Orcinus orca. Taxonomy (NCBI): domain Eukaryota; kingdom Metazoa; phylum Chordata; class Mammalia; order Artiodactyla; family Delphinidae; genus Orcinus; species Orcinus orca. The sequence continues at coordinate 69,297,593 of NC_064570.1, forward strand.
CAAGTTGCTCAAACTGTGCCGTGAGGAAGCCCTTAACTGCTGAAAAGGCCAGAGACTGAAACGGAGTATTGCACAACTCTTCACCACCCAGCGGTTTTGCTTCCAAATCTGGCTTTCGTAGCATCCCAAGGCGGGAGCCGCTCCTCGCTCCACTGGAGCCAGCCGGTTCCCCCTCAAAAGCAGCCGGGGTTTCCTCGTTCGAGCCCCGGGCGCCCCTCCCTCCACCCAAGGTTCCCGTGGAAGGGAAGCCACGCAGGCGCGGGGCCCCGGAGTTCCCACTGTCCGGCCGGGGAGACCCAGTCTCCCAGGAGCGACTCCCGCACTCGAGTCCCGCCGGCCAGGTGGACCAAAGGTCCGCGGGCTCCGCGCCACTCCCCTCCCCCGCCGCCCCATTGTCTGCCTCGCCCCGCCCCGGGGGACACGTGCGCCTGCAGCTTCCCGAGCGAGGAGAGCGCGGGGCGGCGGCGGCGTGGACACCGCCTAGAACGACTACGCGGCCGCGGCGCCCGGGGCGGGGGCCGGGCGCGCACGGACCGGTGGGTACGCTCCGCGGAGCTGCGCTCGCGTTCCGCGCCCCCCGCCCCGTTCCCCGCCGGTCCGGGACGGGGCGGGGGGTGGGGCGAGCGGGAGCTCGGTTGGGGGGGCGTGCGCGTGGTGCCGCGGTGGGGGTGGGGTGGGGCGGGGTGGGGAGATGCCTGTCTCCTGACAAAGGAGAACGAGTGGGACACGCTGAGCCGGCCCGCCCCGCCCCGCTCGGAGGGGCGCGGGAGGGGGAGTGCCGGGAGGGGAAGGGGCGGGCCTTTCATTCACTCTTGGCCCCTCCGTCGCCGCCGCCGGAGCGGAAGGGCGGGGTCTCGCGCCCTCCTGTGTGGTGAGGAGCGAGGGAGGTGGCGGGCGTGGGGGCGGAGCCCGCGGGCGCGCGTCCCGAGGCGTAAGCTACGTCGTCACGTCAGCGCGGGAGAGAGAAAGAGAGGAGCCGAGTCGGCCGGGACTGGGGGGACGGGGCCGAGAGAGCGAGGCAGGGAGCGAGCGTGCGAGCGTGCAAGCGAGGAGGGGAAGGGCGGCCACTTGTGCCTGAGCGGCCGCGGACAACACTGCGGGCGGTTGGGGAAAGGAGCAGGGAGGGGAAGAAGAAAGGCCTAGAGGAGAGGCGGACGGAGGCTGGTGGTGGTGGGAGAAGGAGAAGGAGGAGTTGGAGGCGGGCAGGGGCTGAAGGAGTGAGTGAGAGAAGCGGACGCGCGAGGGAGGGGAGGGGAGGGAAGGGGGGGGTCACGCGGAGGCGCGCGCGCGCACTGGGAGCGCGCTCGGAGGCGAGTGGAACTGGATCGGGTTTGCTGCCAGCGGCGTGAGCTTCGGCCGCCATTTTACAACAGCTCCACTCGCGCCGGACCCAGGGAGCAGCGAGCACGCGTTGCCCGCAACCGGATCTCCTCGGACAGGATTCCTCCACCGCAGCCCGACGGGGAGGTAACGACCGCCGGGACCCGGGTCTGGGAGGGGAGCTCCGTGACATTGTGGAGTGAGCTGTGGGAGGGCGGTGCGGGGAGAAACCGGCTTTTCTGGAAAATGGATTCCAAGGAAGAGGGGAGCACGTTGACTGGGGCTGCTTGGGAGTAGGCCGCGGCCCGCGCCGCCACTTCCTTCTCCCTTCCATGTGCTGCTGCCATTCGGGCTTTGTCTGCGGCGCTCCAGGGAGGAGGCGCCCCCGTGGCCCGCGCGGACCACGAGCAGCGGCGGAGTTGGTGCTGTCGTGGCCGTCGCCGCGGCGCGGGAGTGGGCGGAGAGGAGCCGGTCCTGTCCCGCAGCCGCGCGGCGGGGTTGGGTGGTGCTCGGGGTCCGGCGAGCGTTGGGCAGTTCGCGGAACGCCCTCGCGCCGCCGGCTTGTCGGCCCCGGCCCGGGGGTGGCACCGCCGGCCCCCGCGCCGCAGTCGCTGCCGGGACCGGCGAGGGGTGGGGGGCTTGCACCGCGCGCCGCGGCGCACGTCTCGGCGGGGCGGGCGGGCGGCCGGCGGTCGCCGGCGCCCGGGGCAGAGAGAGCCATGTGTCACGGCCGAGACGGCGGCGCTGGGGGGCGGGGAGAGCCTGTGGCCTGGCGCCGCCGCGGCCTCGGTGTCGAGGGGCGAGGTTGTGCTGCTGCTGCTGCTGCTTGCTGGGGGCTCCGGCCGCGGCTTGGGGTTGCTGTTGGGAGCCGGTGACGGTGGTCTTGGCCTGGGACTCGGTGGGTTTTCGTGGAAGGAAGTTGTAGGACATTGGAAGGCGCAGAGCACGTGTTTCTGCTGGGCTCTCGGGGGCCGCAGCGGTGAGGCTGCCGCTCTGGATGCGGAGTCGGGGGCGGGCTTTGGGGTGTGCGGGTGAAGGGTGGAGAAATTGGGTGGTGGGAAGGTAGCTTGTGTGAGCGCTTTGTTCTTCGCAGGCTGTTGTTACCGATCTTTAAGCGGCAGGCGGGAAAAGCGCGCACTTCGGGGGTTTACCTTTGAGAGGGAAAAGCCCAGCTTTGCTTGCTCCACACACACCTCGTTCGCCGTACGGGCACAGCTGCATGTGGCACGCTGGCTCGTCCTCGTGCTGGTTGGGCTCCATTTGTAATGTGGTTTTTCCTAGGGAGTGTTAGCAGGTGAGTCAGGGGTGGTGCTAAGGAAAAACGTAGTGGATCCGTCCTTCTGTGCCCCGCGCTCCGAATGTGGCTTGTCAGGCGACAGTGACTTTCAAGTAAGGCCTCTTTAAAGGGAGGTGCAGGCTGACTGGTGTAGAAATTGGTAGAGAATGTAAAGATTGGGGCTCTCATATTGTCCTCTACCCTTTCTGAAGATCCTAGTTTAATTTTGCTTATTGCGTTTGAACAGATCTCTGGAAACATGGCTACAGAACATGTTAATGGAAATGGTACTGAAGAGCCCATGGATACTACTTCTGCAGTTATCCATTCAGAAAATTTTCAGACATTGCTTGATGCTGGTTTACCACAGAAAGTTGCTGAAAAACTAGATGAAATTTACGTTGCAGGTAAGAACTAACACTTGCAAAATTATATCATGAAATTTTTCTATTGGATTTCTGGCTTTGAGCTAAAATAGCAACTTTTTGTGGTTTCCAATAAGTGTGGGACCTGGAGTTTTGCCTTGTTGTGCTAGTTGTGAACTAGAGGTTAAGGTGTATAGAGGGAGGGAAGAGAAAGGGTTAGGAGGTAAAGGCTGGCTGGCCAGATGGATAAGTATACGATGGTAGCAACAGCTGCTAAATATTGGAAGCAGGCCATGTGACTTTTTGGGGGTATTTTTATAGTAGGATTCTTGTTAAATAACTTGGTAACTGTAGACTTGTAGTCTGTCTCCGTGTGGCTCTTGCTTTTTCTAGTGGTATTTGAAATTGAGTAGAGGTTCATTTGTCATGCTCGGTACTTCGTTGGTTGGTTTTAGAATTTGTGAGCCTATATATTTGCTGTAGAAATAGGGTTCAGAATTGTCTGATTTAGACACAGAACAAGATTTAAAAAAAGTGGTTGAGAGGCCTTATTTAGTTCATAATGCCGTTCAGAATGGCTAAGGTATGTGTGTTTTTCATCATATAGATAAGGGGGCATGGAAGAATTCTTAGTTGGCACCTATATTGGCAAACATGGTCTTTTTTAAAAAAAAAACCTTCTAAAAATATTAAAAGTTGACAATTAATTAAGTTTTTTCTTCTCCAGGGCTGGTTGCACATAGCGATTTAGATGAAAGAGCTATCGAAGCTTTAAAAGAATTCAATGAAGACGGCGCATTGGCAGTTCTTCAGCAGTTTAAAGACAGTGATCTCTCTCATGTTCAGGTAACATTAATCTAGTGTCAGTGTAAAAACAATAAAAAACCTGAGTAGTTTTGATAGTTCAAGTTTTATTTATTTAGGTACGTTTAAGATAACTATTGTTAAATATGATTGGAAAATTCGTTTGCAGAACAAAAGTGCCTTTTTATGTGGAGTCATGAAGACTTATAGGCAGAGAGAAAAACAGGGGACCAAAGTAGCAGATTCTAGCAAAGGACCAGATGAGGCAAAAATTAAGGTATGTCTTTAAAAACTTTCTTTTTTACTCCTTTCAGTTTTAAAGTTTTTTTTTTTTTCTATTTTCTAGCTTTGGTAAATATTTCTTGGGTGTGAAATGGGTGTGTGTGTTTTGTTTTTCGTGTTTTTTTGTCTGTTTTTTGTGGGGGTTTTTGATGTTGCGAGTTAATGACCATGAGATAATTTGTTAATCTTTTGTAATTACTGTTTTTCCTGCCTTTAACAATTTGTTTCTAAAACAGTTCTGAAGTTTTTCTTAGCTAGCTACTGTTTCTTAAATCTGTTATTGGTATTCTAAATAAAAGATTTAGAGAAATACAGCCACCATATTTTTTTAGAAACCTGCAAGTCCAGATTAACTGACAGTGGAACCAAAATGGGAGGGGATCTGCTCACCTTATACTGGTGGAGTGTGTGCATTTAGCAGCTGACTGCTTTTCTTAGGATTCTCAAGCCCCCAAATTAAATGGGTTTAGTATTTTAACACTGCCTTCTTTTCTTTCCATTAGTATGGGTTTTTAAGGCCAATTTGTTCATTTCTAGAAGCAGCTTTTAAGGATAAAATGGATTACTGTGGAAATGTAAATGAGGAAACTGAGGCTGAGGGTAGGTTTCCTTTGCGCTCCCCCCACCCCCAAAGTCAGAAGAGTAAATGGCCTCAAAGTCAACTAGGTTTTGATCTTGGTGTTTTTTAGTTGTGTTGAGTTTTTAGTTCATAGAAAATATGACGGTGATCATACTAGTTTTAATCTGGTACTCTTAATACAGTGTGCCACTGCTCTTGAACCAAGGGTTATGGTTTAAGAAAATAAGTTACTAGGAACAATAGAGGTGTCAGGTGTGTTTTAATGCTGTGGGAAGAGAGAAGCTTGGAATATGGAGTTAGACGTTAAGGCTATCTATAAGTTTGAGCCTTTTGCAGTTGTAGCTGTGGGTGAATTGTGTTTGAGCTATAAGTAGTTTTTCCAAAGAAATGGAATATAGTTGTTACTCATTGTAATTAATCAGTTGCAATTAAGTCTATACTGAGACAGTTATTAAAATTTTATGAAAAATTGAAAATTTTGTTTGTGAGATTCCGTTCTATCTTTGGAAGGGAGTGGCTTAAAGCATTAGTGTGACTTAAATTGTGGCAAGAAGGCAGACTTTTTTTCTTTTAACATCTTTATTGTAGTTTCTGCTGTATAACAAAATGAATCAGCTTATGTGCAAACGTATATCCCCTTCCTCTTGCATCTCCCTCCCACCCTCCTAATCCCACCCCTCTAGGTGGTCGCAAAGCACCCAGCTGATCTCCCTGTGCTACGTGGCTGCTTCCCACTAGCTATCTATTTTACATTTGGTAGTGTGTATATGTCCATGCCACTCTCTCACTTTGTCCCAGCTTACCCTTTCCCCTCCCCGCGTCCTCAAGTCCATTTTCTCTACGTCGAAGACAGACATTTTTATAGGATGTTTTTCAGAGGGAATAAGTTTTTCCTTTTTGTTTTCAGCGAGTGACATAAGAGGTATTATTTGGGTCACTTAAAGATTACAGTGAAAGAAGCGCAGGGATTACCTATGGGAAAAAGGGAAGAAGGAGCCATTTAATGGTTTAGTTTATGTGATAGTAATAGATTTGAGTTTATTTTTGTTACTAACCCATGTTGCACTGTTAAGCACATATATTTGGAGATAATAGAAAAAGACTACTTAAAACATGTAACACTTTCTGGGCTTTTCTGTTAAGACAATTTAGGAATAAAGGAGTTATCAGTTACAGTGTGTTTTCATAATATATTTTATGTTCTTTGGGTAGAAAGTATTTAAAATCTATCTAGGTGTTTTCATTTTCAAAGACTAAAGTGACCCCCAAATCACTTAACAGCATTTTGATAAGTTTTGTCCTGTGCCTAGTGTTTCTTTTTATTTCAGAATTTATCATCTAATTATTGGGTTGCTTTTATTATTCAGAAAACCAGTTTTGTGCTTTGTGGGTGCGATGGTGGAAAAGGAATAATTCTTGTTTTTTCCTTAGGCTAACTTTTTTCTAGTCTTTTTGCTTATAATAGAAGATGAAGAGAAATTTTTAATGCTCTGAGTAAATATGAGTTGTGTAAATTTAACAGTTCACTTTTAGGGAGGTAATACATAGAGGTTATGTCACATTGTTGCAGCTTCATAAAGTTTTCAAAATCATTTTGGCTCTCATTTTTTCTGAGTGATCCATGCTGTCCTGTGAAGCATGGTACTTGAATGTCAGATGAATAAGAGGTCATTTTTCCTGCAACCCCTAAGTTTCTGGACTTAATTGGAGGAGTGTAATTTCTATAAAGGTTGGTGAAACTCCCAGAATGGCGGTAGGTACCTAGAAGTGTGGGTTACAGGGAAATTTATTGGGTAAGAAAGCTAGATTTGGGAGAGAGAAGTTATCCATCTCCTTCTTTAGGAGAGAATTATTTTCAGCTTAATTAGGTGCAGTCCTTTTTTAGAAGGGCCGAATAGGTACACGTTGCCTTGAAAGTTGTTGACGGATCAATATTTAGTGTTGTTCACTGAGCACTACTCAGTAATTAATTGGAGACCAGAAAATAATTTGACCAGGATCCTGAAATTTTCATTATAAATTAGGGCATATTATAAATTACAAGCATACATTAAAAGGGGAATTCTGAAACACAACAGAAATCTGTAAGTAGGGAATGTTGCAAAGATCCATGGAAAGATTTGAACAAGATTGATTTTAAACTGCTCAATGTATGGGTGTGGTCTCATGAATGAAATGTATTGATGACATTTGAACTTTTTAAGGCGCTCTTGGAAAGAACAGGATACACACTCGATGTGACCACTGGACAGAGGAAGTATGGGGGACCGCCTCCAGATTCCGTTTATTCAGGTCAGCAGCCTTCTGTTGGCACTGAGGTAAAGAGACTAAAAACTTGTACCCTTTGTAGTAAATGTACAGGTGTCTGGTTCCCTAAAGAAACTCTCCATGGTTTTTACTTCATATTTAATTTACAGATATTTGTAGGGAAGATCCCAAGAGATCTGTTTGAGGATGAACTTGTTCCATTATTTGAAAAAGCTGGACCTATATGGGATCTTCGTCTAATGATGGATCCACTAACTGGTCTCAATAGAGGTTATGCGTTTGTCACTTTTTGTACAAAAGAAGCAGCTCAGGAGGCTGTTAAACTGGTGAGTTTTTTTTTCTTTTCAGTTTTCACATTCTCTGTTTTCATTTAAAGCCAGGACTTTTCTTAATTGTGTTAACCAAAGGTTTTTGAAGTGCTGATTAGGCACTGTCCCATTTTCTATGTACACATTGTAGCAGTATTTTTTGCATGTATAGTTGAACTGACTCAGGATGTATAAGGTAGTGTGGTGGAGTTGAAGTTACTGGTGCTTTGAATTTGGCTTAGCGATTTTTTTTTTTTTAAGGAGTGTTAAAAGGTTTAAGAAAGTAACTGTAGTAGATAGGGCTCTTAAAGGACCATATCTGGCTGTCCCTTTTTTGAAAATGTTTCACAAAGACATTGTGATGATAACTTTCTAGTTAATGAAATAAAGGATTTTATGTTGAATGGCAGTGTCTGATTTAAAAGTACTAGATGTCGGGTGAGGACCTAGTTATTTTCCCAGTTTAAAGAATTTTAATGTTTCAAACTATGGCTTATATAATTCTCCTTCAAATTAGTTTTATTAAATTCTGTGACAGGTAGTTTCTGTGTTTTGTAGTTGAAGATGGAAGTTAATTTCAATCCAAGAAATACATCAAAAAGTACAGCTGGGGAGGAACTTTTGTAAATGGTTCACTATAGCAGATGATGTTTGTTAGTTTTGCGTTATCTGACTTACACACGTTTTATGGGTACTTCTAAGCAAACTTGAACTCCTTAGAGTGATTTCATCCTGAATTTTATTTTTCCTTCCCTCACCATCATATATATCACTTTTTTTGTTGTTTTTTTTTTTTTGCGGTACGCGCGCCTCACTGTTGTAGCCTCTCCCGTTGCGGAGCACAGGCTCCGGACGCGCAGGCTCAGCGGCCATGGCTCACGGGCCCAGCCGCTCCGCGGCATGTGGGATCTTCCCGGACCGGGGCACGAACCCGTGTCCCCTGCATCGGCAGGCGGACTCTCAACCACTGCACCACCAGGGAAGCCCATATATATCACATTTTAAGGCAAACCTTAAGGAGAAAAAGAAAACAAATATACTTACTTGGTTTTGCTTTTTGTATTGCTTGGATCTCTCCATTGGTGTGTGTAATTGAACATTGTAAAGGTTAAAATTAGAAAAGTATGCTACTTGGGAAGAATAAAGAATTCAGGAGTTTAGATATTTCTTTTTAAATCATGGCTGATTTTCTTTTCTTTCAAAGAGTGCTTTCTATTTCAGAAGGGAGAGTATGTATAGCTCTAGGGGTCCATTCAATGGTAACCTTTGAACTGTCACGTTTTTAGTTTAAACAGTTCAGGTAAAACTGAGGACTCTTTAGAGTTCTGGAAAGATACTTTAGGAGTCATCCAGTTGAATCTATAGAAGAATAGAACGTTTTGCTAGGTAGTAATAAAGTAGCAGTAAGTTTTAGTGTTGAAATACATAATGATTGAGAAGGCAATTAGACTATCTTACTGCAAAAAGCTAGTACAGAATTTAATGATGTCAGATCCAGTTTATTTATGACGTATTACATAAAGCTTTAGTTTTGCTTAATAGGTGTGATTATTTAGTGTTACAAGTAATGATTTGTGTATTAATATTTTTTAAAGGAATCATTAAACAAACATTTGTAGACTACTTAATTTTTGTTGCCAAAATACACTAATTATGGTAGGTCATCACTAGAATTTATTTCTAGATGATGTTCAGAATTCTTATAGTAAAGAAACATCATTAGAAGATGTTATATAATCCAGTCCTAACATCACTATTTTGAGTGCCAATAAGTACACATGAAATATGTCTCAGTTTGGGCAATTGCCTTGGCTTAACAGATCATGTAGTCCAAAGTTGCATTGCTGTAGGCTTAGAGTAGTCTTAGTAATGTAGTTAAGTTTTTCAACTGTAACACAGAAATTTCCAGGTAGCCAAACAGCCATTTTGATTGGTCTGTGAGCTAGCTCTTGTCCTAAATCTTTTAACATTTTTTTCTGGGTTTGTGATTTGAGTCCTTATCTGGGGGCATAATTATTTTTTACTATCTGATGAATAGGAGGCTCTGTGCTTTATTGTCTTTTTAAGGGTATTCTTAGCACTGGGATGAATTGGACGTATTGTCATTGCTTTTTTAAAAAGGATGCTTTACCATAGCTAGGACTATGGTGATAATAGAATTGGGAGATTTGCCTTAATGCAACAGTAGAAGAAAGGACTAGGCTTTTGAGGAAATGAAACATTCTAGAGAAATAAAAAACTGAAGTTGATTAGGATGTTTTTTGCTACCTTGTTTTGATTCCTGGAAGTGAGTACCCTTCCTAAATGTATTTTTTAAGGAAGCATATTTTGAAAACTACTTCTACTTGTATCATGTCACGAGTCTACTTGAATTACAGCTTTATCCAAGGTGAATTTTTATATAAGGTAGTTGAACTGTTGTTCTAGTTGCACATAATCAGATGTTGAGAAAATGCCTTTTTTACGTTATTATAGATGAGGCAAGATTGAAGCACCATCTTTTTGCTTTCTTGTACTTTGTGTCTTGAGAAATACCTTCGATTGAGTTGAGATAGTTTATATATTCAGCCTTATTTTTTGATGTTATTCAACAACGACCCCCCCCAAAAAAAGACTAGATTTTAAGTTTGCATCTGAATTATTTGTCAAATGGGTTGATGTTAACAGCTGAAGAAGAGGCATGAAGTTAGAAGCAACTGCAGACTTCTTAATGACCCTATTTTCAGCTAACATCTGCCTTGTATTTGGGGGAATAAGAAAATTCATCCCTAAATGATGACAATGTAGCTAAGGAAGCAAGATTTAAATTTGTGAAAAGGTGAATAATAGCTACCACTTGTGCTTGTTGAGGCACAGGAGCTGTGCTAGGTGCTACATTATTACCTTTAAAGATCACTTCAACTCATTCTTCAAGGTAAGTGAAATATCTTCCTTTTGCAGTAGAATAAATAGTCTGGGTGGCTTGCCCAGAGCCGTACTTGTTTAGTTTGATACCAGGTTTGTTTAGCGTGTGCTTATCGTTAATTAGACATAACAATTTAAGCCAGCAGTATAAGTTATGTTGCCAGGTAGCCTGATTCTTTAAATTATGTAGTGGTTTAGGTAGTGTTAAAAGGAGTTCAGAGTGTAAGTCGTCTATACTGCCAAATTTATTTTTGGCATCTAACCAATTTGTACCATCTTCCTGCTACCATCCTAGCCTAAGGTACCATTTGAAGAATCCTTCTAGCTAGTCTCAGTGCTTTCCATTGCTCCTTTACAGTCTTACCTTTTAGCTGTGTAGATTAGATCGCAACAGTCCCATGCTGAAAACTCTAATAATGGCTTCTAAACAAGGTTCTATCTGATCAGGTTTTTGCTTACCTCTCTCTTCCCATTCTTCTTTATTACCCTTCCATCCACACTTTGCCTTTTTTGTCCTCCACAAAAGCTATGAGCATTTCCATCTCAAGGCTGCCTTCTGTTCTTTCTCCCACTTCTCCCAGTTAGCACAGCTGCTGTCTTATCAATCAGGTTTTCTTAGAAGGCCTTTCTAAGAAAGGCTTACCACCCAGTTGCCCCATGACAGTATACTGAACATGATAAAAAAAGGAATGCTTAGATGTACTTAAAATTATTTTTTAACTTTGAAAGATTATTTGCTTCTCTCTTCCCATCAGAAAATTTGCTCTTTTTTCCTGTATCCCCAGCATTTAGAACAGTGCCATTATAGAGTAGGTACTAGGTAAAAAACCTGACTGGCTGACCAGGCAAGTGTGTATATGTATTTGTGTGGTGTGCTGCTGGAATTGGAGCCCAGGGCTACTGGCTCTGCAGTGCCCATTATGGTTCCTATACAATGGAAGTGTCCTACTGAAAATACCTTTGTTACAAAGACTGGAATACTGACCTCTATTTGCACATTAAGGGTTATGACTTTAATAGCCACTGATAGTTTATCACCACAGTGGTTATATACACCAGTGTACAACCATTTTGATGAATGCAGCTGGCAAGACAGGTCGACAGAATATTTTAGTAGCAATTAGCAAGTGTTTAGTGTGTTTAACATGAAAACTTTTACTATGGCCATACAAGGTAGTTTGATCCAGTTCTTGACTTCGGTGTTTCTAGGACTTGAGAGGCTAACTACAATTAAAGTGGAAGCATGTGGTTCACAGGGTAAAGGAGGGATGAAGGGATCGATTGCTTTCGGTTGAGGTTGTTAGAGAACGCTTTGTGATAAAAAGGTGTGAGCAGGGCAGTGAAGGAAATAGATGAATAGTTGAAGCACTGTTTTGTGGGAAGGGAGGTAAAACTTGTATAGAGTCAGTGCTAGAAGGCAGTAGGCATGACTGCTGGGCTGAGTTGCATGGTGCTATTAAAGTTTTGAGCCTTTGTATGGGTTGCATGATGTAAATAACGGTATAGGTTCTTTTTTTTAATCAGTGATACGAATGAGGGCATAGTTGGACTGCTTGGAACGTTTGGTGACTTGAATCTATATGTAGTGGTTAATGCCATGGATGGCAAAATAAGGATCTGAAAAGATTTTGATAGCCTGGGACAGTAGTTTACACCAGCAGGATGGAATTGAGTGGGGCTGAGAGTCAAGTCCTATACATGACTAATCCACAAGTAAGCTGTAGTGTGTTAGTGGTGTGGTGTGATTGCCAAATAAGCCAAGATAATCATGGACTACATGTTGCAGAGGCCTGGTGTTTAGAAGTGTAAGAATAGTCTCCAGCTTACTCTAGACTCCTCAGTCTGCCTCTATAGGATTGTGTTATGGATGTCACTGTTTGATGACACTCTGGGAGGCAGTTCCCAATTTCAGAGAAGTAATGATTAGCCAAGCATAGAAGGGGGATTGAGTCCTAAGCATTGTGTGCCAGGTATATGAAGTGCTGTCATTTGGAGGAGGAAATAGATTTATTGTAGAATTTTTAAGGAAGTAGGTTTGGCTCAAGGTAAAGAAGACTTAAATGGACGGGCTTGGGAGGTAGCGGCTTTGCTGCTGTAAGGGTTAGGACTGAGCAGCCACTTCTGGATCAGTTTTCTAAGTCCGAGATTGCTGAATTTCTGGGGATTTGATAACTGATTGGCTATAAGGGAAGGAAAGAGTGAATTGATATTTTGAACATAGATGATGGGAATGTTCCAGACTGTACAACTCATTTTGGTGTTCCGAAATACTGAAACTGCATTGGTTAATGTTCAAAGTTCATCTTTATTTTATTTGGTTACCTCACTGTTACTGGATCTGAAAGCTAGATTTCTAAAATTTGTTAACTTCAGTGCCTATTCTTCTAGAGTTTGGAAAAGATTACGTTTTCTTTTTTATTTTGATACTATCATATCGTCCTGATTACTAACCCTTGAGAGTAAGGGTTTATCAGCATTAAATTAGAATCTATTAAGGATCAGAACAGTTGTTTTGGTAATGTTTTTCTACCATCCAAGTCACTGTTAACTCACCTGCTAACACCTGCTAGGATGCAAAGTTTATTTTCGAATTTAAGGTGATAGATTGGTCTTAAAAATGCTAGAGTGAGAAAAGTTAAGCAACTCAAATATACTTATAAAAGTGCATGCTTAACCTGTAGATGGGGCATTTCTTTAAGGAATGTTTATGTCTAGGCACGTTTGCTTTATTTGGACAGTATGCTATGTGCAGAGGGTCACCTTTGCTCCTTTAATGACTTCTTTTCATTGGAGAGCCAGTTTACTCTCTATGGGTCAGCTATAATTGTTCCAATTTTTTAAATTAAAAAAATGTGGATGAAAAGTTAGTTTTCTTTATAAATCCTACTAAATATTCATGTCTTCATATTGTTCAGAGACTACAGTCATTTAAATACCTTCTACCTACCCCGCCTTGATTAACCATAGTGAGGATAGGTTAGAAAGGAAGAAACTTTTCTTTTGTAGATAATAATAGAAACAGTCATTACTATTTTGAGGCAGCATTGTTAAGTAAATAGTCTCTGCTCTTAGAATATTTGGAAAGAAATACAATAAAGGGAAAATGATAGCAAATTGTCATCTTCAAAATAACTCCTCTTTCTCCCTTTTTAAAACTTTGTATTTCCTTCCATTCTTTTTCTGATTTTAATTGTTTTTGTCAATTTCTGGAGTTACAGACTAAATGACCAGATTGAAAGCCATTGATTTGTCACTAAGGCTGGCTACTTGATCCTTAGATATAAAAATCTAGGGAATGTACATGTCGTAAAGCAGTTTATTGTGTTCTAAAGTTAACTTGTTTGTGTAATAGGGTATTGTAGTCTACTTGTCCATAATCCCATGCAATGGTGGATTCAGCCATGGGTCTAATATCTGCCTGTAACCGCATATTTTTATTTTTAAGAGGTGTTTGGTCTAAATAGAATATAAATGGTATGAGAAAATGAAGTCCAGGGCAGGATTTCTTAACCTCAACACTATTAATGTTTTAGAGTACATAACTTCTTATTATGCTGGACTATTTTGTGAATTGTAGGATGTTTAATAACATCTCTGGCCTCTACCTACCCACTAAATACCAACAGCAAACCCCACCTCTAGTTGACCAAAATGTGTGTGTGTCGGAGGGCAGCAAATCACTCCTGTTGGAAACTGCTGATCTGTGTTAACATAGAAGGGTGTTTTTGTTGGCCTTTATAGGATTTAGGGATTGCAGAATATTTGGTTGAGCTCAAATCTACAGGTATGCAGAGTTGTTTAGATGGTGAAGTTTCAGGGAAAGCGTTATAGTCAGAGGTTGAGCAGTATGAAAACTGTTTGAGAACTGATGTAAATAGCCGAGATTATAGTACTGTGGAGAAAAGGGAGAAGTGGTAGGGATTTTAGGACGGACTTAATGACATCCAAGCGTTTAAACTTTGTTTTGCTGATGCGGAGTCCATTGTGGGATTCTTTTTCAATAGGCAAAGTTGTGATTTAAAAAAAAATGTCACCAGCATAAGTGTAAAGCATAGAGAGAATCCTGAGATCATGATGCCCAGAGACTCGGATAAGCGTGAACGGAGTCGGTGGGGTAAAAAGTACAAAACTGTTCTGAACTGAAGGAAGGATGTTTGAACTTCATGTTTAATTTTGAATATCTGGAGATGGAGAAAAAGGGAGAGGGAGGAATCAGTTTTCTGACTTGTCTGTATTTTCTTCACTTATACCTGATATACCTGTTACGCAAGAATGGGAATAACAGGGATAGGAACTTTTTGGGTTTTGCCTCTGCGGTATTCCGTTTCATGGAATATGGTTACTTGAAGATTGTTTACTTTTTACTGTAGTTTTATAGTAGTTTACCATAATCTACTTGTCTTTCTCCAACTTCATTGTAGGCTTGGTGAAAATAAAATGGGGGAGAAAGTTAGATCTGATTCAGAATAACAAGGTTCTCCTTTTAGATTTAAGTATTTGAAGCCAGAAATCCCTTATTGTAACTTTTTACAAGTGATTAGGGGAGATGGAAAAATAAGATTTAAGCGCTGATTAATAGAAAGGCAGAAAGCTTGCTGGCACTGGAATCTGTTTCCCTTGCATGAGAATAACTAGTCGGAAGGATGAATTTAAGTAGAAAATAAGGTATTGTGGAATCAGTAATTTGGAATTTAAGCTGCTTACAGACTAGATTCTTACCAAATTTGCTAAATTTCAAGGACTTGACAATTTTTTGCTTTAATTCATAAACTTGGTTAGTGTGTTTTGTCAGTACAATCTTCCTGTCTCAGATTATAATTTTTTAAAGGATAAAAATACTTGATAAACCTAAGTGTTGAAGTTTTAATTTGTTAAAAGATTTTGCTTTTGTGTATGGGATTTGCATATCTTTCTATAATGAGCACCTATAGTAGGATATTTTAAGTATTTTTAAAACATGCACTTTTCCGCCTTTCAGTATAATAATCATGAAATTCGTTCTGGAAAACACATTGGTGTCTGCATCTCCGTTGCCAACAACAGGCTTTTTGTGGGCTCTATTCCTAAGAGTAAAACCAAGGAACAGATTCTTGAAGAATTTAGCAAAGTAACAGGTAAGTTGGGTTTACTTGGAAGGAGGTTCAACTTCTAATACTTAAGGTAATGTCATGCTTTTGTGTGCCAAGCACTGTTTTAAGCACTGCATTTATTGACTCGTATTATCACTATAGCCATATAAGATGAGTAGGTCCATTTTTCAGATAAAGAAATAGAAGGTTTTGGGAAATAACTTGCTGAATGTTATGTAGTTAGTAAGGAATACGGCTGGGATTTGAACTCAGTCTGCAGAATCATTGTTGTGCTTCCCCTGTTTTGGAAAATTGTATTTCTTTCTGTGTTTTTATGCATTTTGAGGTGCTAGTTGACATTCTTAGTAAAAATGTTTGATAAGTAATAACCTGATTTTCCAAATTACAGGAATGGTAAGTACTCTTGCTATAAGCAGAGATTATACTTTGTCAGTATGGTGTAATTTCTTTGAATTGTAAAGCATTTTTTATAAGTTTCCAAGTGACAGGCTTTTGTCATTTGGAAACTAGAAAAAATAGTTTTGTCTGCCTAGAATATTTAGCAAATTATCAGCCTGTTACCAATTTCCAGGAACATTTGAAATTCTTATACAATACTAAGATAGTCTCTATTTCATTTGAAGTAAAACCATGTCTGAGGCCAGAAAAGTGCCATTAAAAAATTAGTTTTTACTTGCATGGGGTGAAAAATTTCTAACCATGTCTGATTTATACTTCTGGTTTTCCTAAAACAGCTTTGTAAAGATTTCATACCTCTCTGTCATCTAATTAATGGAAGCAGAGAAAAATTTCTAACCATGTCTGACTTATACTCCTGGTTTTCCTAAAACAGCTTTGTATAGATTTCATACCTCTCTGTCATCTGATAAATGGAAGCAGAATAGTCCTCAGGTCTAAGTAAAAAGAATACATTTTCTTTTCTTGGGGATTTTTGCATTAGGAACACTTGGAAAGTGTGGATTAGGTGAATTATCTGGACCGGTTTTTTGAGAGTCCCTGGTAAAGATAAGAGATTATTTTTCATTCTGATATTCAGGTATAATATTAGAAAAATAAATCTTTTGATCTGCTTATTTTTGCTTATTTTATCTAATTTCTCTGGAATTGTTGCTTACTTTCAGAGGGTCTTACAGACGTCATTTTATACCACCAACCAGACGACAAGAAAAAAAACAGAGGCTTTTGCTTTCTTGAATATGAAGATCACAAAACAGCTGCCCAGGCAAGACGTAGGTTAATGAGTGGTAAAGTCAAGGTCTGGGGAAATGTTGGAACTGTTGAATGGGCTGATCCTATAGAAGATCCCGATCCTGAAGTTATGGCAAAGGTAATGACAGTTGAGTTAAAAAATTTTTTGTGGTGTTGCTGGGAGCAGGGGTAGGCTTTAGAGAGTGGAGGGAAACTTGTGTGTGCTTCCTTAAACCATATTTTTGAAAGTGAGAGAAGGGTTCTGTGTTAAAGGCCACACACCAGAAATAAATAACAAGTGCATGGAGGGTGAATATAGGAATTTATTCATGGACCGTCAGCTACAGTTGTGTAGCCATCATACTCTTATGATAAAGTAGGTAGCCTACATGCAGTGGAGATGATTCTCTTTCATTTTTGTGTGGATTCGAAGAGCAGTTTCTTTGAGTTTTTGAGAGTGGCGCCATTAAGATTACATGGTTTTTGTGTTAAAAGTCCTACTCCTAAAAATAGTGAACTGTACTGGCCTCAGCAGAGCTGCTGCAGTTAAAAGGTTTAGCTATTATTAGGTATCGTGCTTCAGCAGTCAGTTGAGACATCTATGAAAACAAACATCTCTTGAGTCAACACTTTACCAGTGCAGTTTGCAGTTAAGTTATTCTAACCTTTTAAAGAATCCTCCTTAATGACGATAGGCTAGGAAATACAACTAGTTTACTAAAATCAAGAGAGGAGTGTGAAGTGTCAGAACAGTGAATATTAAAGGGTAAATGTTTTTGAGGACAGAAAATACTTAGGATTCATTCTTTTTTCCTTTGGCTTATTAAGCTCTCATTGGTCAGCCCTTTAGATTAAGAAATTCAGATGCTACTTCAGGTATTTTAGGAGGAAGTGATAGTGTTTCTTAGCCAAAAGGTTAAATTTGTAGTTGTACTTGAGGAGCTTTCAGGATTGAAGACTTTATCTTACCAGTGTTTTGAATATTGTTTCCTCTCTTCAGGGTTTCAAAAGCAGGTCCCAGTTAGTTTTGACTCCCTGTGTTAAGTTCAACAGCTATTTCAGATGGCATGGTGTTCACGTTATTAGGAAATAACCACGTCCATTTTAATTGTAAAATAATAACTAATGAAAAGTCCTGTGCGTAGCATGTTTTGTTTTTTGAGCAGCAAGTACAGCAATTTCCCATACGCACACCTGCCCACATAGCTCTGCAGCCACACACCTGCCCACATAGCTGTGCAGCCGCACACCTGCCCACACAGCTGTGCAGCCGCACACCTGCCCACATAGCTGTGCAGCCTCCTGCACGATCAGTGTCCTCACCAAAGGGGTACATTTGTCATAATCAGTGAATCTAAATCGACTCATTAGTATAACTCAGTGTTTACGTTAGGATTCCCTTTTGGTGTTCTGCATCCTGTGGGTTTGACAAATGTATGTTGTATCCACCATTGTAGTATCATACAGAATATTTTCATTGCCTTAAGAATCCTCTGTGATTGCCTTTTCATCTCTCGTCCCCTCATCCCTGGCACCCATTGCCCTTTTTACTGTCTCCATAGTTTTGTCTTTTCCCAAATGTCACATAGTTGGAATCATATAGTATGTAGCCATTTAAGACAGCTTCTTTTACATTTAAGGTTCCTCCATGTCTTTTCATGGCTTGATAGCTCATTTCTTGTTTAATGTTAAGTAATATTCCATTGTCTGGATTTATTATAGTTTATCCAGTCACCTACTGAAGGACAGCTTGGTTGCTTTCAAGTTTTGGCAATTATGAATTAAGGTGCTATAAGCATGCATATACAGGGTTTTGTGTGGACGCGTTTTCACCTCTTTTGGGTAAATACCAAGGAGTGTGACTGGTGAATCATATGGTATGAAAGTATGTTTAGTTTTGTAAGAAGCTGCCAAATTATACCATTTTGCATTCTAATGCAGTGAATATGTTGTTCAGTATTCTCAAAAGCATTCGATGGTGTTAGTGTCTTAGATTTTGGCCGGTCACTGTAACAGGCTTGTAATGATATCTCACTGTTTTAATTTGCAATTCCCTAATGACATGATAATTGAGCATCTCTTCCTATGCTTATTCACCATCTGTATATCTTTGGTGAGAATGTTCAGATTTTTTGCCCATTAGATCCAGCAGCATGCTCCTTGGTATTTTACCCAAATGAGTTGAAATTTTAGTCTATATTTTATATTTCTGGTACTCCTCTAATGGGTTGTGACTAAAGTTAAGTTTGCAGGGTTGGGATGGTGGCATCTTGGAAACTGAATCCTTTGGAAATACATAGGAAGTTTCTGTTTCTTTCTTAAATTTCAGGTAAAAGTGCTGTTCGTACGCAACCTGGCCAATACTGTAACAGAAGAGATTTTAGAAAAGGCATTTAGTCAGTTTGGGAAACTGGAACGAGTGAAGAAATTAAAAGATTATGCTTTCATTCATTTTGATGAGCGAGATGGTGCTGTCAAGGTAAATAACTGGGGGAATTATCATAGGCATCTAACTTAGACTAATGATTTTTAGTCATCCTAAAATCAGAATGTTTTAGAAAATTGAAGGAAACTCAGAGGTCATATAATTACTCAAGCTAACCTTATTGGCCTTAGCAAATCGCATAACTTACTAAACTAAGTCAAAAAGATTAATAGTTGAAGAGCTGGATCTTTAAATGAAATCAAGAATCCTATTTTATCTCATCCTTCTAGTGTTAATAGTAAATGATTTTTTTAACTTTAAATGAATCATAGTTGTGAAAGGTCTCTTGTATTGATCAGTACCTACTTTTTTAAGGCTATGGAAGAAATGAATGGCAAAGACTTGGAGGGAGAAAATATTGAAATTGTTTTTGCTAAGCCACCAGATCAGAAAAGGAAAGAAAGAAAAGCTCAGAGGCAAGCTGCAAAGAATCAAATGTAAGTGACAGTTGTACAGATTTTAATATTGATTAACTGGTGAATAACAGGTGAACAAATCTGTAACATGCCTTTACCTTTTAAAGAGGACTTGAAGTTTAACTTGAAAGCTTTGAGTCAAAGAAAAATGCCGAGAATCTCCAAAAATGTTTATTGAGCTCTTGCTGTTGACCATACTTGTGAAACTAATTGTAATTCTAAACAACTGGACCTTTGCATAATAAACGAAAAATCAATCTAGGTTATTTTCTACTGTATTTTACAGAATGTGCTCCTGAATACGTGTTTTAAATATTAGCTGCCCCAAAGTCTTGACAGTATGTTTGGTTAAAGGGTGGAGAGATTTTTCTCTGAGGCAGGAAATATAAAATCTCCAATTATAATAGACTTTGTTTCCTTTGTGTCAGAAAAAAGACTTCTTTACCAATACATAGTGCCCATTACTGCCATCCCAAAGGCTACTATGCATGGGTTTTGAAAAATGAAATGAGTATAATTAATGAAATAAGCAAATAACAGTATTGAGATACGAAAATAAGTGTGTAAATGCATTGTATAAATTGGATCTTTTAAGGTTATCTGCTCATTAAGACAGTGAAGG